>NC_056726.1:155483693-155681193 GCF_019279795.1 Protopterus annectens
TTTAAGCTCCTTGCTGAGGATTTCCTAGCCAAAATCATAAGGACGTTATTGGAAAACTCAACACCTGTTGGATCAGAGGCTCTTCTATGTCTAGTGGAAGACATGCCAAGAGAGTATGCTAAAGGTCTTGGCTTCAGGTCTCAAATGAGAGCTGATATTACATTACTTCTATGATTCAAGTAGATTTGACTGATAATATTTGTAAGGATTAGTTTATAATGATACTTCATTAAAACAGTGTCACAGCATTAGCCATATCATTGACATCTAATAATGATTCAAAAATAGATTTGCATGTGTGCATTTAAAAACAAATATTTGCCTAAAAATGTTACTGGATGGCAAGGTTACTTATGCTGTTTTATGCAATTGCCATGTTTGTTCTATGTCTTAATCATTGACTCTCTCATTCTCTCTCTCATGCAGCCTTTCTCTTTTTTCTTTCCTTCCTTAATTCCTTCCTGCCTTACTTATTCCCCCCTCTATTTCCCATGCTCCTCTTCCTTTTTCTTTTATTCTCCCCATTGCTTCAATCCTTTCTTGTCATACAGCCTCAGTAATTCTGTTTTATGGCTTACTCCATGAAATCAGTTTACTGTTCCCAAAACAAAACAAACTGCCATGATCTCCATCACCAGACAGGTCAACAGATGTCTAATAAAACACATCTATTATATGAAGTGGAATTTGTGCCTCATTCAGTAGTCTGCATATGTTGGAATGCAGCCTTGACGCTGTCATTAAAATAGCCTCCTCATGAAAAAAATATTGAGTTTGTTGGGATCAGTATATTTTGTGCTGGCTGATCCAGTAATAGCAAGCTATATGATGGAATTTACAATATTGTTTTTTTTTCTACAGATAGCTTAGCAAGGATGTGCTTTTTTTCACATGGTGAAGTCTTACTGAGACAGGCAGTCTGGATAGTTTTCATATAGTTATTTAATGATTCTATTATTACCTGAACATTCGTTTACTTTTTCCTCTATGTTCATAACATTACTAATCTGAATTATGAAATAAGTTCTCAGAAGTGCTAAACCAATATGTCAATAAAGGCTTACCAGGTTTTGGAAAAGTCCATTAACAATGCAAACCCCCCCTAACGTGATTCATTTTATGACTGTTTTAAGGCACTTTTTTGCACGTCACTGGTACAACACCAAGAAAGGTGGCATATCAAATATTACTATGCCAGGCATGCCTAGAGTGTTTTTTTTTTGTTTGCTTAAATAAAAAGAAGTTTAGTCTAGGTTGGAAGATTTTATTTATTTTTCAGAATTTTGTCCTTAGGTTGTTGATCTTCGTTACTTTATTTAACAGCAATAGCTAGAAGGGTAGATATGTTTCCTTTCCTCTTAAGACAAGACCTAGAGAAAATAAAAATGTGATACTGCTGTTCTCATGTTTACCTGAAATTATGGATGTTGCTTTAAACCATTACACCAACTCTAACTTATCTTGGTTGCTGAACAACTAGCCTTCATAAAGAGTATGTTCTCTACTTCTTTTCTACATGGTATACACTGGTATGTCTGGCTGTTATGCATTATTATGAAACTTGTAAAAAAGACAGTGCCAGTAATTTTTCAGATATTTGACTGTATGATATTTTGGTACATCACCCTTAAGAAGTGTGGAACTTTCATTTAGCTCATTAGGGGAAAAACAATTAGAATTTTTTAAAATGCATTGCTGGGTGCATGCTTCTCTGATTGTAACAGTACCATCAAGAATGAAATGTACCTTTCATTGTCTTGTAAGTGTATCATTGTACCACAGTAATGGGTATCGTCGTGATTTGCTGCCTCACTGAATACTGTCCAGTCAACTTTAGAAAGTAATTATTTTGCCTGGGTACCTTATTCATGTTAATTAGAAGAGAAATGACATTCATATAATATCAGTGAGCATGTCTAATATAAAGTCAAATTTGTTTTTGCCTTTAAGTTACCATCATCATAGAAAATGTATAAACTGAAAATTAATAAGAAAAAGTGATAACTGTGTACATGGGGTTCACCTAAACTTTCTTTTAATTGCTGTGAAAACCTTATGTATAACCACAGCCCATTTTGTACAGTCCATATTAAAGAAAAGCTGAACCTGCTAACAAGTTTAATGTAGCTTTCTGTAACATGGACATCTTCTTCACTATTGTGCAGAGCAGCATGGCACTGATTAGATGATGGTGTGGCAAATGGGTTTCAGTTTTAGACCCAGTGAAGCATTATTTCTTATTATGAAAGAGACAACAGTTGTGTTATAACATGTTTCTCATTCAAACATGCACTAGAAAGTTTACTGAAGTTGTGTTATTACTTTTCATAATGTTTTAATACAAGTATTTTATCATTAAGCAGTAACATATTACAAATTTTGTACAGATCACTTATTGACTGTAAGACTGATACATGTTACCTGCATTGTAATCACTTACATGTTCTAATCCCATTTTACCTAATTTTTAAGGGTAGTTTTCATGACATAAAACTGTGTGTACATTTCTTTCTGCTGTAAGATGAAGCACACTAAATAAACACAGCATCAGAACTGCATCAAATCTAACGCAACCAGGTTAATGTGTTGGTTCCATTGCATTTTTAATAAAGCAGTTGGGGCAGGCATCATCTTTTGCATAAATGGTCAACTTTTTCAGAATGTGCCAAATCAAGGAAATATGTAAATTAAAAACACTGATTACTAGTTAGCTGTTGTAAGAACAACAACGATCGTTGACTTCAGATGTTATTTATTTTTTTAGCCAGACAAGTGAACCAGTCCTTCTAAGACTGCAGATGGTCAAAATGTGTGTATGTGTTTTTGTCTTTTTGCTTCATTTCAAATAAAATGACAAATTATTGTAAAACAGATGCTCACATTACCGTGTTTTTCTTGTTAGGAATTTGGGGAACCTCTAAGTGTAACTTTGTTTATGATCAAAGTACTTGTGGGTATATTATTCAGAAACAACAGAATGTGGCTACAGTACTTGTTTATACAATTATATTAATGCCATAAGAAAATTCCTTCTTTTTGGATCACATTGGGGTGTTAGGGCAGAAAATCAGATCAGTGAAATAGTCTTTTACTCAATTAAGGAATGACTCAGTGAATGAATAACTGTAGTAATAAATACACAAATAAAAAATTTAAAATTAATCACATCTTTAGGAGGTATATGACCAGTCCCTCAGTGACCCTTCTTGACTTGTCCTGTGGCTTGTCTTACAAAAAGATGTGTTAGAAATGTCTAACATTTCTTTACTCTGAATTTCAGGCTTCCTGTCCTAATTAAGGCTGTTTCTTGTTCAACACATATGGTTTAATGACTGGTTGCCTGGGAAACAGGCAGTTCTCTTCTCCTCAGTGCCTGCACAAATGTAAAAAAAGGGACATGTTGTACTAGCATTAGGCTGTGGGCTGCTATCTCCAGAAACTCCATTCTCTTTTCCCGTTTTCTAAATATCTAATTTAAAACATAAATGAGATTTTCCAAATAAAAACCATGCACAGTTATAAAGAACCTCATTATTCATAAAGCAATGAACAGTGTGTAAGTATTAAAAAAAAGACGTATTTTTTTACATTTTCTCTCAGAGTTGATTTGTATCAGCAATACATTCAAATGTAAAGGCAACACTGAACAAACTGATTGTAACAAATAAAAGCTAAATACATTGTTTTTCCCTTTAAAAGTCCTTCCAATAATTTGAATACATAAAAGGTCTACTAAGTAAAAGACGGAGCAACCCTGCGGTGCCAGCCGTGGGCAGGGGTAGTGGATATCCACTTGTTTCAGGCCCTGACACTTCAGTGGGTCATCTCATAATAGACCTACAAAATTTCCACAGATACTGGAAACTGAAAAAAGTCAGGTTTATGAGGCCTGCTTCCTTTTCAGTTAGCACAGTAATCAAACAGATAAGCTGGCTGGGGTCTACATATTTCCCCAACGCTGCAAGAAGTCTAAAAATCTCAAACCTAAGGGAACTCCTTATGTCCAAGATACCAAAGCAACGATTAACTAGTCCAATTGCTTGGGGCCTGCAACACCCCCTTCAGATCCATAGCTAGACTGAGCAATCAAGCAAGACGGATCCTGGCTCTTTATTTATTTTACTTCATAGTAGGGAAAGGGCTAGCAATGAAACTCCTGTCTACATCATTTAATTTAACAAAATAAATCCACTGCCTCAGCAGTCCTTAAAAACAGCTTGGACAACAAAAGCTATGAACACTAAATTATAAATCAAGTTTACAGGGGTTTTCCTTATCTTTAGGGCTATCGTATTAACATCTGCTGGTCTCTCACTGTTACCTTCCTCATCAAGAGGGGGAGATGAAGAGGAGGTGAAGGGGAGTTATTTGAATCTGAATATCACAGATTCATTAGACACCTGATTTTTGCTGACAGCTGTTGTACAGAACTGTCAGAGCAGACAAAAATATCACATTTCCCCCCATGCACCTAGCAAATAAAAAGCCCTCTGGCAAATCTTAAGCTCCTAAAAATTGGCCCTTTCCAAAGAAAACAAGTATTATTGTAACTATTATTAATATTTTAAGAATGCTGATATTCAGGCATGGTTTCAATTCTATAAAATTCTCCAGCTATGTTTACCCCAAGTTCATGTCCCAGGTAACTGGCTATAACTTGGAGCTCCAGTATGCTGTCCAAGTAGCCACTGGCTAGTTGCCTAGCCTCAGACATCTGATTCAATACTGGAGAGTTTCTCATACACATGTCCATTACTGGAGCCATTGAACACCCTTGGGTGGTTCTTATTGTTTGGTATGCAGGGATTAGACTGATTCCCTATACAAACGTCCTTCTGAAAACGGCCAGGAAGGGCACCATGTAGAGCTGAGGCAGACTTGTTCATAGAGCGAAAATCTGTTCTTCCTTTCAAGCCACCTGGCTGCTTGAAGAAATAAGATTTGCTTCCATGCAGTAAACACTGGTCATCTCCGAATGTTGGAATAAAAGGGTTTTGAGTGACCCGATCAGGATATAGGGACTTGCTCAACATGTATCCACTGGGATTGTGATCGGCTAAGGATGGTTTGTTGCTGAAGACAGGGTCAGCTTTTACTTCAAATATATGGGCATAGGGGCTGCCTTCTAAAAAACGATCTTTGTCCTTTAAGCTTACACTTCGAGGAGCCATAGTGATGTTGTCTTCTTTTTGGAGATCTACAAAGGTGTCGTATGAGTGTTGCCTTCGCAGCTTATTCCTGTTCTTCTTCAATTTAGAGGAATTGGCTGGGCTCTGAGGATATTTGTTACCAGACACAGATGCAGAGGACGTTGGAACAGGACCAGTGGTTGGTTGGTCCAGTTCTTGTAGTGAGTTGTCCTCACTGATGTCATACAGATTGCCTGCCTTCTTGCATGCCTCACACCTAATGCAGGCCTGCCTGCTAGAGTTTTGCCCAGTGTAGTTATGAAGCTTAGAAGGACAGTTGCGGCAGAAACCTGGAGCTTGGCGTTCATCCCAGTCCCCCATTGAAAGATTCTTCTCCCAGAGACCTCCAGTAGACCCATGTTTTCGGTCATTGGGGCCAAAATCCCCTACATGAACATGGTGTTGCCTGTTTTGTCGTGAAGCATCATGCTTGAATTCATCACCTTTCTCCTTGTAGATATCAGTTAGATCTACATGTTCCCAATGAGGAGCATTCTCTTTGGGGCGGAACTGGTCAAGATAAAAATCCCGAAGGCCCTCCTTGTCACGGAAATAACGTTTTCTGTCTGGTGAACGAGGGCGCCTTCTGTAGGCAAGTTCAATTTCATCAAATTCCCTACGTGACTTAGCAGAGGCTGGCCTTTTCTTTAGACTGTCTTTGTACTGTTTCCGTCTTTTAGCATTGCCTTCTATGTTTCCATATGTTACAGTATGGGTGGAGATGTCTGAGACATCTGAGCGAATCAAGTCATCATGCCCGTACCTGTCATTTTTAAAGGAGAACTTCCCATAAATGTCATTGAATTGACTCTGGCCATGTTTCATTGGCAGACCAATATCTAGTGGCTTTCTTGGTAGTGGTCTTGGCTGAGTTGTAAATGGTGTGTTCTCACATTCATATAGTCCATCTAAAGAGCTGGTACTACCAATACTATGAGGATGATGATGATGGAAGTGGTCTTGGTATACATTATTATCTTTTAAGTGTAGGTTTCCAAATGTCCTTTCTACTTCACTAATGTAATCACTAAACAGGTTTTCTTCAGGTTGATACGATTTGCAGTCTGAGTGAGCAAAGCTTCTTCGATGCTCAGAGATATCATAAACTGATGACTCCCTACGAATGAAATCCAGGGCACTTTGAGGTGAACCATTAACCCCAGAAAGGTTAGCCATGTTTTTTGCTGTACGAAGGAGCCTTAGAATGTTGGAATGAGTGTTATTCATTGTTGCTGATGGCGAATTCATAGCTGACTGATGATCTTCAATGGGCACACCATGGATGCAGCTGTAGATTCCCTGAAATTAAAGAAATAGAATGTGTCAGTGATGTATTTTTTAAGTAGATTATTTTACATTTCTAGACAAATAGTACATTTTATTTGGTACCTTCTAGTAATATGTTTTTTACATTCTAGATTATTAATATATTATTGAAATTCTAGTAATATATTATTGAAATTGACAACAAGAAGGTGTTCTACATTTAAGTACTGGAAAGCTGAGTAGTAATGCATCATACCAGTGCTCTTTTACATGATCTTAATATGAGCTACTTTAATATATTAATTTATAGAGTTATTTCATAGTACCAGATAAGGCTCACATTACTTCAGTTGTGTGTGCCAGCTGAATGAAGTATTACTGCTTTGTGTTGTCTGTAGCAGATTTTTTTTATTCTAATCCACAGATTCGATTTACTTTATGTAGTCTCTTGGAAAGAATATATGTTCACAAACATTCCTGCCTACTTTGTAATATTGGTAATAACAGAATATTATTATTGCCAACCTAATCATAATCAATGCGTTTAAGAAATGGATTCAAGAACATATTTACAAATGGTTATGATCAGTGACCCATTGTAATGGCAGCAGGAGTTGTAGTTGGCTTATTGCACTACAAATTAAAAAAAAAACATGTATAGGAGTGCAAAGTATATGACAGCTTTTAAATCAGTCACACACTTTGAGGTGCCACAAATAGTGGACCAAAGCAGTGCACCTGCTGTTGACCAACAACCTTAAATAATGATGTTATGTGATCCTATCTCGACTACATTCTGACTGTTGGGTTCGGAGCCGATCCCTCGGCTCCGACTCGGCACGCTTATGCCAAAGAGCGAAGTCTCTTATTGGCTGAGCTTACTATATCCCAGGATGCACCACTACCAGTCCCCCAGATCTCGTTTGCCGCTAACAAGTGAAGACGTGGTCTCGAGCTGGCTGAGCCAAGTAGTGATTAATTTCACTAGTTTTTCTGTCAGGAATTCTATTTTTCTTCAACAAAAGCTGTTTTAACAGCTATTCTTGTGTTTAGAGTGAGTTTGGTGAAGTTTACTTAGTAAATTTCTTGTGTTGTGAGTGTTGACTAGGAGTACCTCTTGTGTGTAAAGGCCTTTCCCGGTCTTTTTGATTGTAGGTGACTTCTGTTTTGTTAGGGATCTCGGATCCTTTATACTGTGGATAGTTTCTCTTTCTTATAAAGAAGGTCAAAGAAGAGAGAATTTCTTTCTTTCTATTACAGTGTTTGTACTGTGTTTTGGGCTTTAATTCACCGGAATGTCTCAGGTACCTAGGCCTTCAGGCTTTAAAAAGTGCACCAAGTGCAACTTTAAAATGTCGATCACAGATGACCACTCTCTCTGTGTTTATTGTTTGGGTGCAAAGTATTTGCAGGAGTCCTGCAGCGTGTGTCACGCTTTTTCCTCGAGGGTCCTCCAAGAGAGGAAAAATAAGCTCATATTAAAAGGTCTTGTAAAACCCTCCTTTGAAGAAGCTTTAGCATCCTCTCCTTCTCCCGCTAAAAAGAAAAGGGCGTCGGCTCCGACCAGTCCGTCGGATCCGACCGCCAAAAGACATAGGCAGGTTTCTCCTTCGGCTCCAAGGACTTCGGAGCCGAGGGCGGAACGGTCTGCCTCGATGCCACCAGTCTCAACTCCTCTGGCTTTGGAGCCGATGGCTGGGGCATCGAGAGGCGGGTCACCTTCGTCGGCTCCACTGGTCTCGGAGCCGACAAAGGTTGTCCGCTCAGACACTTCCTCCTCGGCGCCGAAGTCCTCCTCGGCACCGATGGAAACTAGTGTGGGTATTCCTTCCGCGCCGATAGGCATCGAGTCGCCGCGGAGCCGGTCCCCTAGCCCCTTGGGGGCGTTGGAGAGGCCATCTCGAACCCGTTCAGTATCCTCTAGGTCATCGAGGATGTCAGATTCGGACATAGACAGGGTTCTCCAAAGACTGTTCCAGTCCCCAGTCTTTCAAAATTTGTTTCGCTCCGACCCAGTTGGCTTCGGAGCCGATGGCCCATGCCCATGTCATTGCCATTCCTCCTCCGACCGCTTCGGCTCCGTCGGAGCAGGTGCTGTTGGAGCCGGTGGAGGTCTTAGGGTCGGCTCCGACCCTTACTCCAACCCCGGCCTTCGGGTCCGAGTTTGGTACACGGACTTCTTCGGCTGGACCTGGGGGTGATGTTTCGGGACCTATGCTGTCGGTTCCGAGCCTCCCTCTCGGTGCTTCGGCTGCGGGACTTCCGTCTGCTATCATGGCTCCGGGGACCGGACACTCCCAGGATTCTGGGGGTCCGGCTTTCAGAGCTATGAGGAGTGCCTTGGCCAAGTCTTCTTCAGCCATCTCTCCGGCTTTACCGGCACCTTCCCTGGGCGTGGAGACTGGGTCTTTGGCAGTTCCCCTGTCCTTAGGCAGCGGAGCCCCTGGGCCTGAGGTTACCCCCATTGGGGGTTCCCCTCCTCCTGAGGGTTCTTCAGAGTTGTCTTCAGAGGAACCCCCAAGGAAGAGATCGTGCAAGAGGAAGCACGTGGACTCCCCCGAGTCTATTACATCGGACACTGATCTTGATGATGCGGAGGGGTCCCCGAAGTCGTCCTCGGATGATGTCTCATTTGCAGACATCTTAGAGATCCTCAAACAACGAGGCGGCTGGATATCCAAACCCCCCTCTGCTGATGAGTCAGTGCTCCTCAAGGCCTTTGGGGCTCAGCCCTCCGCCTCCTGGGTGTCTCCGCCCTTCGACGAGCTCCTGGATTTAGTTTGTCGGAGGGCGTTGGAACATCCAGATACAGTGGAACCAGTCCCTTCTCGTCCTAACAAATTTTTGTCTGCCCCACCCGAGAAGGAGTTCCTCACTAAAGGCGTGGCTGTAGATGCCATGGTGGTGGCATCTGCTACACAACAGGACGTGGCAGAGGCTTCAACGTCCGTCCATCCTCCTAATAAGGAGTCTAGGAGCATGGACCGGCAGGGAAGCGCCCTGACTTCAGCGGCCTTTACTTTAAGGTCCCTGAATTATTTGGCACATTTTACCAGGCTTCAGAGGGATCTGGTCAAGGAGCTGTCAGATTCCCTCTCAGGTAACCTACCTGAGCAGCTAGCCCAGTCGGTTAGCTCTCAGTTGGCTATCCTTGCTTCAATTTCTAACTTGTCCATGAGGCTCATTTCATATGCGGCCGAAGCGGTCGGTACAGCGGCAGGCACAGGCGTGGCTCACGGAGACAGGCCTGGCTCCGTTGTGTCGTTTTGCGGAGACCTTCAAGTCTTCCTTCACGACGCTCCCTTTGATGGGTCCTCTTTATTTGGACCTAAGGTTAAAGACACTCTTACCCGCTGTGAGCAAAAAGGAAAAACTTTATCTGCCGTAGGTGCACGTTATTCCACTCCCTTTCGGCCTTATCCCAAGGCTAAAGGAGGAGGGAAGATGTGGTTCCGCAAATCACGTAAGTTTTTCCATCAACAGCAGGAAGATTCCCCTTCCAGAGGCAGAGGACGGGGAAATTTTTCTGGGAGATGCCGTCCCAGAGGCGGCAGAGGGCCCCGCAATTCTGGAGACCGCGAGTCCTTTCGTGGCTCTTCAGCCTCCCACACTTCATGAGGGATTGCCCGGCTGTGCTGCTCCGGAGCCAGTCGGGTGCCGTTTTGCCAAGCACCTAAAAGCCTGGGAGTCAATCACTCAGGACAGATGGGTGCTTCGGATTATTGCCGGAGGTTACACCATCCCCTTCACACACTCACCCCCACCGTCCAAAAAAATCCCGGACCCACCACCCAGTCAAAGGGAAATTGCAGCCGCAGAAGCGTTAAAGCTGCTAGAAAAAGGAGTCATCCAACCGGTCCCCACAGACCAGATCGAATCCGGAAATTACTCAAGGTTCTTTTTAGTGCCAAAAAAGACAAGGGACCTGAGACCAATATTGGATCTCAGCAGACTAAACCAATCCGTCACGAAATCCAAATATCGAATGGTCACGTTACAATCCATTCTCCCATTATTGGAGAAGGATGTTTGGATGTGCTCCATAGATCTCAAGGACACCTATTATCACATACCGATACATCGGCCCAGGAAGTATCTGCGCTTCAGCCTGGGAGACAGTCATTTCCAATTTTGTGCTCTGCCCTTTGGTCTCACCACAGCCCCAGGGTGTTCACCAAATGTTTGGCAGTAGTAACTGCTCACCTGAGGAGTCTTGGATTCCAAGTGTTTCCCTATCTGGACGACTGGCTCCTGACTGCCACCACCAGTCATCTACTAATGGACAACCTCAAAGCCACCTTTTCCCTGGGTGCTACCCTGGGAATTACATTCAATTGGTCAAAGTCTGTCTTGCTGCCCTCTCAGCGCATAAGGTTCATAGGAGCAGAGATAGACTCAAAATTGATGCGCGTTTTTCTTCCTACCGAAAGGATCCAAACTTTACAAGGCCAAGTTCAAGCCCTGCTTTCAAGATCCAAGGCCCCAGCCAGGATGGTCCTGCAACTTTTAGGTTCGATGTCTGCCACGGTTCTTCTAGTTCCTCTGGCAAGATTGCACATGAGGATTCTTCAGTGGCTATTATCGACTCAATGGTCCTTTCAGGATCTTCCCCTCAATCACTCCATTATGATTACAGAAACGTGCAAGCGGGACCTTCGCTGGTGGCTTCAGACATCCAATCTAAATCAAGGAAGTCCTTTTGTTATTCCCCCTCCAGTGGTCACCCTGACGACAGATGCCTCCCAGACAGGGTGGGGGGGGGCATTGTCTGGGCAGGTTAGTTCAGGGTTCCTGGCTTCCAGACGAAACTTTTCTCCACATCAATGTATTGGAGATGAGGGCTGTACTTCTGTCCCTACAGGCCTTACACAAGTTTCTCCCTCAGGGCATCATCGCCATCCACACAGACAACATGTCGGTGGTCTGGTATCTAAACAAACAAGGAGGGACCAGATCTTACCCCCTTTGCAGAGAGGCCATGAGGGTGTGGGAATGGGCTGTAGCTACCAGCCGTTTCTTGGTAGCGACCCACATTCCGGGGAAATCAAATATATTGGCAGACAGGTTAAGCAGGACAATTCTCTCTCCTCACGAGTGGTCCCTGAACGAAACAGTAGCAGCTCAGGTTTTCAGAAGATGGGGGACGCCGTGCTGCGACCTGTTTGCAACACCACAAAATACAAAGTGCAAAAGGTTCTTCACCTTGACTCCACATCAGGGGGAAGCAGCTATGGATGCTCTAGCACAGCCTTGGCCAACAGGGCTACTTTATGCCTTTCCTCCGATTCCACTTCTCCCCAAAGTCATACAGAAAGCTTCTCAATTGGGGTCCACAATGATACTAATTGCTCAAGACTGGCCTCGTCAGGTATGGTTTCCTACCTGAAGAAACATGCGTGGACGATCCGTGGGTTTTAGATCTAACTCCGGATCTGCTAATTCATCAGTCGGGACGACAACACCAGTCCCTTCACACTTTGAAGTTGACAGCTTGGCTCCTCCACTTCCGACCTTAGTCAGAAATCACACCTTAGACCCGGAAGTTATTCACATTTTATCTTCAGCCCACAAACCCACCACTAAGAAATTGTACCTCAGTAAGTGGAAGAGGTTTGCTATCTGGGCTCAACTCAGGGGCTTAGACCCTATCACTGCCCCGATACCAGAGGTTTTGAAATTTTTAACATCCTTGTTTAATCAAGGATCTTCAGTATCTACTATTAAAGTCCAACTGGCAGCTATCTCTAAATTTCACGAATCCATGGATCCACCGTTGATGAGCAGCAGATTATGCAAAACTTTCATTAAAGGTGCGGGGCTGTTAAGACCCCCAGTTTTTCATCCTGTGCCTCCGTGGGATCTTGATTTGGTGCTTCGTGCATTAACATCTTCCCCTTTCGAACCGGCTGCTACATGTGAGTTAAAATATCTGTCTTGGAAAACTGCCTTCTTAGTTGCAATTACCTCTGCAAGAAGAGTTTCAGAGCTTCAAGCCCTATCTATCAAACCACCGTACTTGATTTTTCACAAGGATAGAGTATCACTTAGGCCTAACCCATCTTTTGTCCCAAAGGTCTGTTCTAATCTCTGTCTCCAACAATCTCTAGAGCTACCAGTTTTCTTTCCAAAATTCTCCAATGAAGCAGAATACACTCTCCATAAATTGGATGTTCACAGGCAATTGCGCTTCTATCTAGACAGGACTCAGCAAATTCGTAAATCAGACCAGTTGTTTGTGTCCTTCTCAAACAATAAATTGGGTAAAACCATCACAAAAGCTACTATCTCCAAATGGATTAGAGATTGTATAACTCAGGCTTATTCCTCTTCAAATAAGCAACTTACAACATCTATCAAAGCCCACTCTACCAGAGCTATGGCTACTTCTATAGCCTTTCATTCCAAGCTCGCTATTTCTGAGATTTGTGCTGCGGCTACTTGGTCCAATCCGCACACTTTCATTTCCCACTATAAATTGGATGTGGCATCTAAAGGGCGAGCATCATTTGGTTCCACGGTACTCAGGAGTGTTTTCCAGTGAGCCACCCAGGATTCAGGTGCTAGGGACGCTGTCCCAACAGTCAGAATGTAGGCGAGATAGGATCACATAACATCTTTTAGTTATGTACTCACCATAACTTCAGATGTTTGGGATCCATCTCGCCTACATTCCTAATACCCACCCTCCTTCCCCCGGCCTTGGAGATCAGAAGAGATTGAACGGTTTTGAGTTCTACTGTTTTTATCTTGTTTCTTCTGACGATGTTATATAAGCAGTGCTTGCATGTGTGCATGTATGCGGACAAACTAGATCTGGGGGACTGGTGGTGCATCCTGGGATATAGTAAGCTCAGCCAATAAGAGACTTCGCTCTTTGGCATAAGCGTGCCGAGTCGGAGCCGAGGGATCGGCTCCGAACCCAACAGTCAGAATGTAGGTGAGATGGATCCCAAACATCTGAAGTTATGGTGAGTACATAACTAAAAGTTTGACACTTTGCTGTGCTGCATTTCTGTTATTTGTGTGACAGCATAAAGTGTGTTACAACTTGAAAAACTGCCTGTAGGTTTTTAGTACAGTCCTATGGTGCTATTGCCTACATGGCAGTTCAGCTCTCAGTAATTACAAGGGTAATATATATGCACCTCACAACAGCAAGTTTGATTAGACAGGATTAGTCCATCTACTTCTACACATAGGATTTAAGACAGGTAGGATTCAGTCCAGCTCTGCACCTAAAACTTGCCCAGGCTCTGAGACTTCTCTCCCTTTATCCATAATCCTGTACCCAGAAGGACTCTTTTCCAGATCTCTTTTGCCACACATATAGTACAGTAATATCTGTAAACTGCCTCAGCCTAGTGTTTTTATTTTTCAAAATTTCTGGTGAATTTTGAGATTTCTCATAAGGATTTCAGTGTTTGTCCTTCATCTTTTCTCCCAGCCACTTTTGACCATGTTATATTCAATTTCAAGGTCAGTGTTTGAAAATTTAGCTTATCTGGTCTCCCCCTCTATGACTGCCATTTTCATTCTGTTTGATTCTGCTGTGCAGATGCTATTAGTTTTTTTAAGGTGTTGTTGAAGTATGATTTCTGAACATGTGACTTCAAATCAGGCATTTATTTCTAGTCTTCTTTTGTTCCATAGATTTTGACTGTGTCATGGTTGTTTTGGCAGCTAAGATTGCTTATTTTTAGGTTATAGTTGTGCTTACTTTTTCTGACATGAAACGTATGCGCTGATGTTGTCAGTCTTCATTTATCCTTGACCTTTGGGGTACGGTTCTGATCCTTGGAAGCAGCTCAGCCATTATACAGCTTGTGCAGTACAAAAACAATTGAGCTGAGTCTCTAACCACAGTACACCTCTCCAGATTACCCCAGATCTCATTTGCCACTCTTGCTGCAGGATGCATCAACTAGATTCTCTCACAGCCAAGTAAAGTCTTTATAGTTTTTTCATATTTTCCATTCAAAAATGTTCCTATTGTACTATTACTTAGAATTTTATATATTTCAGTAGTTGAATTTCATTCTACCCACTTTTCTGTTTATCCCTTTCCCCCTACACTTCAGTGTTTTCCTCTTCCATCACTGGTAAGTCGCTCCTTGTCTTTACTAGTTTCTATCCAACCTTTCTTTGTTAAACAAGTGAGTGTGCTGTTTTCTTTTACCTGATAGTATTCTTAGTCTGCCATCGTTGGTAGTACTTTCCTTTCTCTACCTCCTTTTTTTTCTTTTTGGTAGCTTGGGTCTACCATTGTTGGTAGCTGTTCTTCTCCCTTGTGTGAGTGTGTGGTTTCCTTTGTGGCTAGTGGCCTCTGTGTCTCCCATGCCCCACTCACTTCTGCAGTTGGGGTTTTCCGTCCCAGTATTCCACCAAACATTAATCCTCTAACCCGTTCTGAGGGCTTAGAGCTTACGAATGCAGGTCTTCTGGTTCCAGCTGCTCCAGTGCCAGCAGCCTTTTCCCGTTACGTTACAGGATCTGCCTTGAGTTCTATGGTTCCATCGGAACCAATGGACTTCTTGAGCCATAGCTCTGCTGCCGGATCTGAGAGTCTTGGATCGGCTCCAGCTTTTTATTCAGAGTCATCCTTGGCTCTCGGAGCTTCAGCTGATGCAAACTGTTCCTCAGCTCCTGCTTCAGGGGTAGGCTTCTCGGAGCATGGTGGGGCAATGGTTCTGAGGTTGTCCTTCTTGGTCCTGGGCTTCCATTCTTCTTCAGGGGGCCCTGCCTTCCAGGTTCTGGAGAGGGCATTGGCCTCTGCAGGCTCTCAGCTGGCCATTCCAGCATCAGAGTATCATCCTGGGACTTCCTCTCACCAAGAGCTGCCACCAACCTCCATGCTGGGACAGCAAGCACCTAAGCTGCAGGATTCCCCTGCTCAGGGCCCCTCTTTTCAAGTCCTCCACAGATATTCCCACTGAGGATATGCCCTAGAAGAAGACATGTAAGAGGAAATGCCTAGATTCCCATGAAGAATCTGTCACAGAACACACGGACTTCGATGATGGGGAGGGTTCCCCTCAGTCACCCACTGAAGATGTCTCCTTTGGACACATCTTAGAAATTCTGAAACAGAGGGGTAACTGGAAGCCCAAAGACCCTACCTCTGAGGGGTTGGTGTATCTGCAAGCTTTTGGTGCTCGCCCATTTACTTCTTGTGTGACCCCTCCTGCTGACGACCTTATCAAATTCAACACACAGAGGGCTTGGAAGGCTCCTGACTCCATAGAGCTAATCCCCAGGAGACTGGACAAAATTCTTTTAGCACCAAAAGACCACCAACGTTGGGTGAGGGGTTAGCAGGAGATGCCATGAAGGGTGTGGCAGCCATCAAGAAGGAACTTGCAGAAGAGTGTTCCACTGTTCATCCCCCTAATCGAGAGTCCAGGGCAATGGCAGATTCAGAAAACGAGTATATGCCTTATCGACCTTCGCTTTAACATCCTTGATGTTTATGGCACACTTTACTAGACTCCAGAGGGATCTGATCAAAGAATTATCTGATACCCTTGCAGGAGCTGTGTCTGAGGGGATCCAAGATAAAGTGGCCTCCCAACTGGCAACTCTAGAGTCTATTTCCAACTCATCTATGAGGCTCATTGTGCATACAGCTGAAGGGATGACTAGGGCAGTAGGTTCTGGGAGTGCCATAAGCCAACATGCCTGGATGTGCTTATGTGAGTTTGCTGAGCCATTTAAGTCTTCTTTCGTCAATGCTTCTTTTGATGGATCTTCCTTGTTTGGCCCCAAAATTAAAGAAACATTAGCCAGGTGTGAAAAAGAGGGAAAGACCCTATCTGCAGTGTGCATACGTTTTTCCTGCTCTCCAAAGATCCTACAGTAGGAACCAGAGAAGCAGTAAGATGTGTTTCAAAAATCCCAACTGCCTTATCAGGACACAAGTGGCAGTGGCTCCCCTTGGGGCAGAGGAAGGAGTGCCAGTGGAAGACAATGACCTTGCGGCAGAAGTGGCCCACAAAATCATGGTTCCAGAGATTCTTTCTCCGGCAAACCCTACCAGCACTGCAGAAAGGGGGCCCAATTGCTTACATCTGGAAGCGGTAGTGGGAAGATTCTCTTTGGACTCAAGAGCCTGACAACATATAACATTAGATACTTGGGTGCAAAGGATCATTGCTAGAGGTTAGCACATTACTTTACTCTCATTACAAGATCAAGAAAAAGACTCCATGATGTTCCACCCAATCAGAGGGATCAAGCAGCTCTGGAAATTCAAAAGCTGCAGAAAAAGAGTCATCCAAGAAGTCCCACCAGACCAATTTTAGATCAACCTTCTGAACAAGTTTGTTCAGCAAGCAAAATTCTAGATGGTCATGGTAATGTCTGTCCTACCCTTCTTAGAGGAAGATGATTGGATGTCTGCACATCTTCAGGAGGTGTATTACCACATAAAAATGGACAAGCTCTCCTTAAGGTTCCTTCACTTTTGGGTAGGAGCTGATCATTTTCAGTTCAGAGTGCTACCCTTTGGCATTACCACAGCCCCAGGGTGTTCACCAAGTGCTTGGCAGTAGTTACAGCTCACTTGAGACTGCACGGATTCTGGGTATTTCCCTATCTAGACCACTGGCTCATCACCACTTCTACCAGACATTTACTGCTTCAAGCAACAGATTTTGTTCTTCACCTGTTTGCTCGTCTGAGCATTACAGTGAATCATTTAAAATCTCAGCTAAGTCCAACTCAAGATCTGGAGTTCACAGGAGCCTGTCCAAACACCATCACTTGTATAGCTTCCCTTCTTCTACACAGACTACAAAGATAAGATCTTAAGTGCAAGCCATTCTCTCCAACAAGATTCCTGCACTTTTAGTTCTTTAAGCTCTAGGGTCAGTGGCAGCAGCCATCACTTTAGTTCCACTAGCAAGATTTCACATGAGACTACTTCATTGGTTTTGGCTTCCCAATGGTCCGTCCTGACACATCCAGTGACGCATCCCATTTTAATCACCAGTCATTGCAAGAAAAATTTACCCTGGTGGATGGAATCCGAAGAAATTCTCTTAGGCCATCCCTTAGTTCCACCTAAGCCCAAGGCAATAGTGAACAAGGACACTTCCTAGATGGGGTGTGTGTGTGGGGGGGTCATTATCTGGGAATAACAGTCAAAGACACTTGGTCCCCGAAGGAGGCCAATCTGCATATCAGTGTTCTAGAACTGAGGGCATAGCATTGCAAGCTGTCCATCCTGCAGGAATGATTGCAATTAGGTCAGACAGTATGTCAGTAGTCTGGTACATCAACAAACAAGGCAGAACCAAGTCTTTCCCCCTGTGTTTAGAAGCTCTCAGAATGTGGCAATGGGCGATATCTTCCAACAGCTTTCTAATAGCAATGCACATCCTGGGGTGCTCGAACGTGATAGTGGACAAAAAGAGCAGGTGCTTTCTCCTGCCTCATGAGTGGTCTGTCACCCCCAGAGTGGCAAAGGAGATTTTCTGTTGTTGGGGCCAGCTTTGCTACAACCTATTTGCATCACCCCTCAACAAGAAGTGCAGCAGCTGCTTTGCCCTAATCCCCCCTTAGGGGGAGTCCCTGAGAGATGCTCTTCTTTAAGATTGGCCCTCTGGTCTACCCTATCCCTTTGTGCCCTTCCCACTGACTCCCCTTTTCTTAAAGAAAGCCAGCAGGTTAAGATACAAGTTGATCATCATTGCACTCTTCTGGCCTCAACAAGTCTGGTTCCCCTTCCTGTGGCTTCATCTGTGGCCTCATCTAATACACCATCCATGGATCCTTCACCCAGTTACAGATCTTCTATCTCATCCACAGGGACTGCTGCACCCCAATCTTCAGAACCTCAAGCTTACAGCTTGGCTCCTCCAATTCCGTAAGTCACCAGGCAGAAGGATTTATTTTCTCCAGTCTAGAAAATTTTACTGGCTGCCTATAGACCTTCCACCAGGAAATTTTGCCACAACAAGTGGAAAAGATGTTCTATGTGGGCACACAATAATGGTCTAAACCCCTTTTCTGCACCAGTTGAAAAAGTTTATGAGTTTTTAGCTTCGCTTTTCAAATAAGGAGCCTTGGCTTCTACTATTAAGTTGCAGCTAGCTGCTATTTCCAATTTCCACAATGGCTTTGAAGACCATTCGCTAATTACCCATAAATTGTGCAAACTGTTCATGAAAGGAACGTTGCGGTTTAAACCATTGTATAAAGACCCTCTAGCTGCTTGGGACCTGACTATAGTTCTGCAGTCTTTGGTCCTTTCCCCCTTTCAGCTGGCACCTACCTGTCATTTAAAGTTTCTTTTATGGAAATCTACTTTTTCTGATAACCATCACCTCCACCAGAAGAATTTCCGAAATTCAAGCACTATCTTCAAAACCTCCATATGTGATATTTCTTAAGGATAGAGTTTCACTAAGAACCAACCAATTTTTTTTCTTTCTAAGTTGGTCTCAGAAAATAATATTAATCAAACCATTGACTTACTTCTTTTCTTTCCAAATTTCAACAACGGTGAATATTGTTTGCATCTGCTGGATGTTCACAGACAATAACACGTTTATCTCAACAGAACTAAAGAATTTAGAATATCAGACCAGTTATTTGCTTGTTATTCTGGCCCATCCCTCGGAAATCTGTTTCAGAATTCACCTTGGCAAAATAAGTAAGAGACTGTATTACTTTCATATACAATAAAAAGAAAGAATCTCTAATTACGAATGCCAGTGTGAGCACATTCCACAAGGGCAATAGCCACATCTGCTGTTTTCCATTCCAATGCTTCCATGGATGAAATACGCACAGCAGCAACTTGGGCTACCCCGCATACCTTTATCACTCATTATAAATTGGATCTGATCTCCAGGGGAAGAGTGTCTTTTGGTTCTATGGTTCTCAGGAATATCCTTCCATAAGGTCACCCAACACTAAAGTAGCTGGGGACTCTGTCCCAAAGGTCAAGGATAAATTAAAAATGACAACATCAGATAAAGAAGTTATGTACTTACCACAATGTTCCATCTGTGTTGTCAGTCTTCATGCACCCTTGGCACCCTACTCTCCTTCCCCCTCCTGCAGACTCCTTGGAGAATCAGACAATTCTCCTGGTAACCTTATCAGGTTTGACCTTGGACATAGCCTTTTCAATTCCGTATACATATTCTCTGTGCCTGTGTAGCTGCAAACTCGATCTGAGATAATCTGGAGAGGTGTATTGTGGGTAAAGACTTAGCTCAAGAGTTTTTGGCTTGTACAAACTGTATAACATTTGAGCTGGTTTTAAGGATCGGAACTGAACCCCAAAAGTCAAGGATAAATGAAGATCAACAACATGGATTGAATGTTATGGTAAGTACATAACTTCTTTTTTTTTTGGAGGTTCTTTCATTTCATGGGCTGAGCTATTTCTTTCCTGTCTGTCACTCTCACAAGCACCATTTTGGCTCTGGTGACACCTGTGGTTTTATTTTGAAGTGGCTTACACAGTTTAAGTTGGGAACTGAGGTTATGATAATGTTCATTATAAACATAAATAGTTGGCTTTGAGTTACAGTGCACATTGCATCTAACACAAAATGTGTATTTTTAGTGATCTTTTTTCATGGGCATAAGTATAGGATCATAGGAGGTTACTGGGCTAACGGCCCTAGGGCCCTTAGAAGCCCAGCCAAGTTCCACCCGTGTTCCCAAGGGTGTTTGGTTCAACCAGACACTAAAATCAGCACCTATTGCCCCTGTCTATGTGGGACACAGGTGGAACCCCTGGGGTGAATTGCCGGTTACCCATTGAATTGTCCAAATTATGCTTAAATAGGACTGACAAGGGGCTTTGTTTAACATGAATAGGAAGCTTGTTCCATAGCTGGGGCGACCTCTGTGACACAAATCTGTCTCTCCAGCAAGTTCTGTTGATGTCATGTACCAGGTTAAGGGCCTTGGAGCGAGTGACCTGTGTGCCATTTGACTTACGAATGTGTAACATTTCCATTAAAACTGGGTCAGAGATTGCTTTGTATGCAAAGCACAGGTCCCCTCTGAGCAGTCTGTATGACACAGAGTAAAGTGACAATGATTTCAGTTTGTCCCCATAAGACAGATCTTGACAACACTGAATTGTCTTTGCAAAGAACCATCGTAATCTCTTTAGTTGCTACAGGTGTTTGGAAAGGAACATACCAAAGGGAGTGCTGTACTCTATTTATTGGCCTGATGAGGGAAGAGTACAGGGGGGGGGTTATAGGCTCTTTTTTTCTGGAGGCAATGCCCTTACTTATTTGATGAGCAGTATAAAATGCTTGGAGACATGGTGATCGAAGTTAAGGTTGCTGTCAACCTGTGTGCTCAGATCTCTCACCACTTACTCTGTGCTTAGGGTACTGCTATTGATCTGGTTGTTTGCAGGAGCATCACCTTTGCTGAAGAGGATGATAATGCATTTTGTATTAAGTTTAAGACCATGACTTTGGAACCATGATATTTGCCTGCGTAAGACCTTCTTGCAGGATGTTGACATCACTAGGGGTTTCAATGATCACTCCCAGTTTGCAGTCATCAGCAAACATTGTCAGCCACAGTCCTTTAGTTTTAGCCTGTACTTCATAAAAGTAGATTCCAAGCAGTAGGGGTCCCAGAACCAATCCCTGAGGTCTGCTGGAGGAGGTGGAGTCCCCTATTTTGACCGTATGAGTTCTACCAGTGAGCCAGTTTGTAACCCACCTGACAATATATGGGTTGATACACAGCTGGGTGAGTTTATCAATGATGCCTGAGTGGGGGTTGTGTCAAGGCTCTTGGCTAAGTCTTGGTAGGCTGTATGCACAGATTTGCCCTTGTCTAGGTCTTTGGTGACCATCTCAAAGAAGTCCACCAAGTTTAACAGGCATGATCTCCCCTTGACAAAGCCAAACTGGGTGAGGTTGAGCATTTGGTGATTTCTTGTATCTGTGTTAATATGGTTCATAATGATTCATTCCATGGCCTTGCAGATAAGGCTGGTCAGGCTAATGGGTCTATAGTTCACAGGGTCCCATGGATTCACTCCCTTTGTGCAAAGGGATGATGGTAGCTGTTTTCCATTTCACTGGGACAAAGCCAGTGCTTAAGCTGTGATTGAAAAGTGTGCCCAGTGGTGATGCTAATTCCTGTTTTAACACATGTAGAACACAGCTCGGGTTGTTTTCTGATCCTATAGATCCTGTGTTTTTGCCCTTGGAGAGGGTGTGTAAGACCTGCTTCTCTGAGATACTAGGTAGTGGTAACTTTCACAACAACAATTTTTATTACAGTTAAGTTAGCTTTTTTCTGTTTAGCCTTCTTGGTAGTCCTGTTTTCTGCTTTCCAGTCAGTAATTGATATAATTTCTGCACTTCAATTTCCTGTCCACTTCAAGGCTATTTTGAGTGCAACTTCTAGTCGGGCATTAATTTTCAGGAAGATAGAATTCTTACTTGCCACTGAGGCAGTTCTCCATATCATCTTCATTCCCTGATCCAAGTGAAATCTGGACTTTCTGATAAGGCTGATTTCAACTTTAACTAGATTTGAGCTTAACCTGAACCTCAGTCTTTTTCTCAGCTTTGAACTTCTTAGCTGTTGATAAGTTTCACAGCAACAATTTTTCCAATACCAACAGTTCATTTCTGCACCCAGCTTTGCATTCAACACCAGCTTCAATTCTTAGGTTTAGTGTCAGTTAAGATTAGTACTGATAGTCTTTTCCATAACCAGCTGCCCTTTACAGTACTGATTCTGTTGGCACTGGAATAGACTTCCAACTTTTGTGTCGGTAATGTTGGCTCCAGTATAGGCATAGTTTACCTGCGGTTGAGTTTTTATGCTAGATCCCATGGAGAAGTAGGTCTTGACATCATTGGCTTTGACCTCATGAATGGCCATGCTGTCTGTTCATGGACTGCCCCTTTACCAGTGCACCTTTTAAATCCTTCTTGATTCAGGGACTCATTCCCTTACATTGATATTTCCGTCTTTCTCTAAAAAGAAGATGCTTAGAATCTGCCCATTTGAGCATTCTAGGATACTTCCACTATTTATCCTGTACCTGTATATTTTTGTCCTACATCAGATGCTCTATCATCGTCATTATCCTGATTGATGTTGGAATTTGCTCATTAATCTTGATCTAGTTTGCTTACCACCCTACTACATTTCTTGGTCAAGATACAAGGGAGCAAAGGAATATCAGATGATATTGTTTTCTCTATTTTGCTTTGAGGGGGACATTCTTCACAGCTAAAAACTTTATCTTAACAGCCCAGACTTTCAAAGCAGAAAAAGGGACTTGAGATTGGGTCTGTCTTACTTAGGTTTTTAGTTCATAACAAGCACTTGATATAGTACAAAAATATAAACATGATTCAAGTCTTTTTTTGGCTTCATCTGAAGACAGAACAAAGGTCTATATTATGTGGTATTTTCACCAAAAAGGTAAATTTCACACTGTGCTATTCTATATAGCCTTTTCATCACTCCCATCTTGTTAATCTATTCCATCTCTACCGCAGGGGCTCATGGAGATGAACAATATGCTAGTTTATATAGTTACTTGTCAAAACATACCACCTCTGCCCGGGTGCTGTGCATTTATGATCAGTTTATATGAACTGTAAAGATACCTTTCTCTGTGATATTTCATGTTTGCATAGTTTTCTGTAGTTGCCTGGTTTTCTAGCTGTCTTATTGTCTGATTTCAATCAGTGAGATGGCTTTCTGCTCTCTCCCCTCCTCTCCCAGTTACAACAGGCATCCCCCAGGGATCCATTCTTGGTCCATTGCTTTTCAATATCTTTGCTAATCTTATCTATACTTCCTTCCCTCTCTCATCCCTTGTACAATAAGCGAATGACTCTACAGTTATCACCATTGCTGACTCTCCCTCTGATCTTCTCACTGCCACTCAGACTTCCTTTAACTCAGTAGAAACTTGGCTCTCTAATAACCAGCTTATTCTAAATCCAAAAAAAAAAAAAACTCTTACCTTTTCTTCCCAAAAACTTTATGAATCTCAAACCCACTTTCTCCATACTATCTCTCAATAACACTCCTATCATTGTAGAAACTAGTACTAAATTCTTAAGTGTCACTATTGATGACTAACTTAAGTTTGACTTGCATACAAATAACTGTATTAGGAAGACTCACCAAAAACTTGGCCTCCTGTACAGGAACAAAAAGTTCCTTACTAATAAAGCTAAAGTAACCCTCTCTCAAGCCTATCTCCTACTTAGCCTATTGTAGGGCTGCCAAATTCTAACAAATCTTAACTCTTCTCTCTTAGCTAAGCTCGATTCGATCTACAACAAGGTGGCCAGATTCGCAGCACATAAATCTTATAAATCTCATCATTGTCTCTCTATAAAATACCTCAACTGGCTAGAATTTCATCACCAGCTTCTTCTCACTCATCTTCATTTTATTCATTCCATCCTATAACAGCCATCCTATTGTTCTAATCTGTCCTCTCTCATCTCCCTATATGCTTCTAATAGGCCTCTCCCCAGCTCAGACCAGGACCTATTGCAAATCTACAATCCAAATACAAAAACTGTCCGCAACCTTTATATCTTCAATCCTACTATTTCCTGGAACAAACTGCCATTAGCAATTAGGTCGATCAAACAACCCTACCAATTCAAAACAGTTATCAAAGAATATTTGAAAAGTCACTGGTCCTGTCATTGCACTTACCCTCCATGATTTACCCTCCTACTCTAAAACTGCCCACTGCCTATCCTTATCTTGACTCTACTTATTCTTGTTATCTTATTATAGCTACTTAAATTGTTTTCCCTCCCCTCTGAAATATCACTATATTGTCAAGCTTATACCATTTTTGTTATCAATGTCTCCAGAATACTTTTGTGTATATTAGTTGATATGTTTCTGATTATTGCTTTTATATACTTGTATTATAACATTGTGTAGCTTTTCTCTCTGGGCCTCCGCTGAAAAAGGGCTACTAGCTCACTCGGACTAACCCGGTCAACAAATGTAAAATAAAATAAATAAGTAATAAAATAAATAAAAATATAGCACCTGGATATTTTATTATTTTGTAACATACTTGTCACCATTCTGTCTATTTAGCACTTTCGTTCTTTAATCACTTTGGGTGGCTGCAGTGGTGCAGCAGTTAGCATTGCTGTCTCACAGCAAGAGGTTCTCTGGTTCGATCCTCGGCTAGGGTGCCTTCTGTGCGGAGTCTGCATGTCCTCCGGGTGCTCCGATTTCTTCCCACATCCCAAAGACATGCTGTAGGTGGATTGGACACTCTAAATTGGCCCTAGGTGTGAGTGTGTGCGTGTGTGTGCCTTCTGTGGAAGGTTGGGCGCCAGGCTGGCAACTCGACACTGTAAAACTCCACTGCCAATTATGAGCGGACAGGTGATCCGCTGTGGCAACCCCTAACCAGGAAAAGCCGAAAGAAGAAGTTCTTTAATCACTTTAAAACCAGAACTTCATCAGAATCTAACATAAAATAATACAAATCAGTTTGAAAACCATTGGACTTAATGATGTTACAATGTGTCCATGACTCAACAGAATTTTGCTTCTCAACCAATTAGAGAGTGGTGTTTAAACCACGGAAGTGTTAAGAGTTAATGTAAAACATTTTGAAGAAAAACAGTTCAATTAATTCATTGATTTAAAGTTTTTGTACTAAAAAGAAGGCACTTAATATTAATGCAGCCCTGGATGTTTGTCCACATTTAGATTGATTGGCAACAAGGACTCACAGCATTCAAGCTGCACCTTATAATCCCCTGTAAATTCAGATATACTGACAGCATCTAAAACAAGAAAAGCTAATTTTTTTAAGGAAACACAGTTAGTTGCATGTCTAGCTAATGAGTTCTTTGTGTCTTTATGCTTAATTGCAAAATTACGTTAGTAGATTCCATTTTTCAGCTTCCTTATAGTTTTCCATGTATAGAAGCAAGAACACGATTCACACATTGCAAGGTACACTACTCGTTTAGTTTGACACTCAAATCTGTCCTTTGCACTAATTGTAATATCTCGTGCATTAATGTGGATGTTTGAGGCATTGTTGGAGAATTGGCACTGTTTACCTCTGCCACACTTGAATGTGTCAACAGTGCAGTCTTTACAAATTCTTGTGATATTGCCCCATTCCAACATCGATTTGATGATGTAGACTCTTTTGTATGTGAGTAGAGGAGTTTGACATAAACATTTGGTCAATTCAAAGTTGCCTGAAATAATTTTCCAGTTGTCCTGTAAAATACTCTCCATTAAGGGCAGATCTATAGAGATTGGAAGAGGAAAGGCTCATCTGTGCCCAATTATGTCATGTTTCGTACTGGTGGGTGTTGTTGCCACCAACCAATGACAGACTCTCTTTGCTTTTCCTAAGGATTAGTTTGGCCTTGGTTGATCTGAGCAATAGGATTTCTTGCTGGATTTTAGATAACCAATCAAGATCATAACCTCTGGCAATGAAGTAACTCTGTAACATCTCTGATTCAACTTGTAAATCATTGTCATTACTTGTCAATCTGCTTAACCAAATAAACTGTCCCTTTACGACTCCTCTTTTCATATGTGCTGGATGCAGGCTTTGTTTTTGAAGGTGTTGATTGATAAATGTGTTTTTCCTGAATATCTTGCTTTGGATGGTTGTGTCCTCTTCAACAGTGGTAAGGATAATGTCTAAGAAGTTAAAGAGTAGTCGTAAAGGGACAGTTTATTTGGTTAACCAGATTGACAAATAATTAAAAGTTTTGTGAATATAGACGCAAGGCAGATGAAAGTGTATGTGATTACATTGCTGATTGTTATTTTTAAAAATAAGGTAGTTGAGACTGTTAAGCTGTGCAGTTAGTCAAGTACTGAGGAGTTTGTGGAGAGCAGCTGTTAGTGTAGAGTTGCAGTCAGTGGACACCCATGAAAGACAACTCACCAAAAACTGTAAGCCTGCCTTTGCCTTGCTGTTATTTCTTACATTAGATCAGGGGCAGTATTCTCTAGTTAGATAAGAAAAGCTTAGTTATTAAGATAGAGTTTTTTTCTAAAATGATGGACTTCTATCCTACAGTTTAATTTTATATTTGTGGTGATTGAATTCTGGTGTTTATTGAAAGCTATTGATTTACATTTTTGTAATAATTTTACTTATTATTAAAGGTTTTCATTACTTTACATTGTGGCTGGAAGTCAGTGTATATTTTTAAGGTTTGAGAGTGCTTATACCTGCTTAATACTCCTCTGGTCACCTCGAAGGCCTGGTCACTTCTGGTCATAGCTATTATTTATTTTGATATTTAATTTTCACAACTGAACACCTCCTTAAAAGGGTATGAAGACTCTCTGATTGGGGTCAGCACTACCGTATTATTTTGGGGAAGGGACAGAGCTGGAAATCTGTGTCAGGCTTTCCCAGAAGTGCTTGGATGTGTGAGATTTAAATTTACTTTGAGTGTGAGTGTATCAAAAGTCTTAAACTGGGACACATTGCTCTGAAGTGTGTAATAAGCGGTTACATTAGGGGTGGACAGAAGTATACAGTCCAGTCTCAGATTATTGAGCATGTTCCTGCTGTCCTCTTAGGGGACAATTGGGAAATATTACTCCTGTAAGTTACAGCTTCACATTGGAGTCAGTATTGAGGATTGAAGCTCCTTAGTTACTGACCCAGGATAGTAAGGGATGTCACATTATTTGTTGACAGTCCGGTGGGGTATTGGCCGGACATCACATTTAATTGGTGGCAGCCTGGTGGGATATAGCCAGATGTCACATTATTGGTGCCAGCTGTGTGGGATTTTTAATTGGATTTGAGTAGCCTGTGGGTAGTTGTCATTAAGGTGTGCATTCTTGACAGCCACAAGGTAAACATTCAGAATTTCAATCTACCACAGTTGTATTTACTTTTTTTAGTTAGATAGTCAGGGATAGCAGGTAAGGATGTCAGCTGAAGATTTTAGCAAGCTGACAGAGATCCAATTGGCTAAGGAGTGTGAAACCAGAGGATTGGTGCATACCAACCTGACCAAGGAATAAATGAGTTCAGACTTGGTTGCAGCCACAGCTCAGACCAGATGGTCAGAGGATATCCAGTTTGGTGTTGGTGATGTGCAGCCTGCCGAGATGGGATAGTCCACATTTTGTTCAGAGGATCTGAGAGTCCATCTGGAGTTAAAGAGATTGGAATTGGAACTGGAAGCCAAGGAGTGAATGCGACGTTTAGAGACTGAAGAGAGACTGCGCATGGAAGCCCAATGATGGGAGGCTGAGGAAATGAAGAAGCAGTGTCGACGTGAACTGGAGGCCAGATGTTTTGAACTGGAATCAAAAGAGAAGCAGCACCAATAGGAACCTGAGACTAAACTGCTGAACACAGAAGAGAGACTGAGGCATATAGAAGCTGAGGAGAATGAGAGACAGCGCTGGCATGAAATGAAGCTTCTTACCCTTTGAGAGGGTCATGGAGGTAATGGGGAAGGGAATAACCAGACCCCAGAAGCCGTACAGGTCAGTAAACATTTTCCTTAGTACAGGGATGCAGATGTCTTTGATAGTTTTACTCACATTTTTGAGAGGGTATGTAGACAATATGATGCTGACCGTGAGCTCTGGGTTTGGCTCCTGCCACCCTTACTCCATGGTAAAGCTGTTCAGGCCATTGTATGATGTAGACTGTTTGAATTATGTTAAAGTTAAGAACTATATTCTGTCACCTGAAGTTTAAAAAGTTTCATGAACATAGATGCAAGATAGATGAAAGTGTATGTGATTATAATGCTGACTGTTATAAGACAGTTGCGATGTTATGCTGTGGAGTTAGTCAAGTACTGAGCAGTTTGTGAAAAGCAGCTGTTAGTGAAGAGTTACTGTCAGTGGACACCCATGAAAGAGAACTACCAAAAACTCTAAGCCTGCTTTTGCCTTGCTGTTATGTGTTAGATTAGATCAGGGACAGTATTCTGTAGTTAGATTAGGAAAGCTTAGTTATTAAGCTAGAGTTTTTCTAAAATGATGGACTTCTATACTACAGTTTAATTTTGTATTTATGGTGATTGAATTCTGGTGTTTATTGAAATCTATTGATTTACATTTTGTAATAATTTTACTTATTATTAAATGTTTTCATTACTTTACATTGTGGCTGGAAGTCAGTGTATTTTTTGTCGACATTTGAGATTGCTTATACTTGTTTGACACTCCCCTGGTCACCTTGAAGGCCTGTCACTTCTGGTCATAGCTACCATTTATTCTGATATTTAATTTTCATAACTGGACACCCCCTTAGAATGGCGTGAAGACTGTATGACTGGGGTCAGCATTACCGTATTATTTTGGGGAAGGGACACAGCTGGAAATCTGTGTCAGGCTTTCCCAGAAGTTCTTGGATATGTGAGATTTAAATTTATCAGTGTATCAGAGGTCTTAAACTGGGAGGCATTGCTCTGAAGTGTGTAATAAGCAGTTACATTAGGGGTGGACAGAAGTATACAGTCCAGTCTCAGATTATTGAGTGTGTTCCTGTTGTGCTCTTAGGGGAAAATTGTGAAATGTTACTCCTGTTTAAGTGACAGCCTTGGGTGCAGCCACAGCTCAGACCAGACGGTGAGAGGATATCCAGTTTGCTGGTGGTGATGTGCAGCCTGCCAAAATGGGACAGTCCAGATTTTCTTCAGAGAACCTGAGAGTCCATCTGGAATTAAGGAGATTGGAACTGGAGGCTGAGGAGCGAATGCAATATTTGGAGACTGAAGAGAGACTGCACATGGAAGCCCAATGATGGGAGGCTGAGGAAATGGAAAAGCAATGTCAACATGAACTGGAGGCATTTAGAAGCTGAGGAGAATGAAAAACAGTTCTGGCATGAAATGGAGCTTCTTACCCTTCGAGAGGGTCATGGATGTAATGGGGAAGGGAATAACCAGACCCCAGAAGATGTACAGGTCAGTAAATGTTTTCCTTAGTAAAGGAATGGGGATAACTTTGATAGTTTTATTCTTATTTTTGAGAGGATATGTAGACAATATGATGGTGGCCCTGAGCTCTGAATTCAGCTCCTGACACCCATACTCCATGGTAAAGCGGTTCAGGCCATTGTCTGATGTAGATTGCTTGAATTATGTTAAAGTTAAGAACTATATTTTAGAGTGTTTTAAACTAACACCTGAAGCTTAAAAGTCTCGTGAACATCGACACAAGGTAGATGAAAGTGTATGTGATTATAATGCTGACAGTTGAGACTGTAGTGTTATGCTGTGCGGTTAGTCAAGTACCGAGCAGTTTGTGAAGAGCAGCTGTTAGTGCAGAGTTGCTGTCAGTGGACACCCATGAAAGAGAAGTTACCAAAAACTGTAAGCCTGCCTTTGCCTTGCTGTTATTTCTTAGATTAGATCAGGGACAGTATTCTCTAGTTAGAGTAGGAAAGCTTGGTTATTAAGCTAGAGTTTTTCTAAAATTATAGACTTCTATCCTACAGTTTAATTTTATATTTGTGGTGATTGCATTCTGGTGTTTATTGAAAGCTATTGATGATTTTACTTATTATTAAAAGTGTGTCATTACATTGTGGCAGAAAGTCAGAGTGTTTTTTTGAGGTTAGAGAGTGCTTATACTTGTTTGATACTCCCTAGGTCACCTTGAAGGCCTGGTCACGTCTGGTCATAGCTGTCATTTCTTTGATATTTAATTTTTATAATTGTATGTCTCAGATGCCATCAGTTTATATGAATTTACAGGTGATTGTAAGGTGCAGCTTGACTGTCATGAGTCCTTATGGCAAATCATACTAAATATGGACAAACATCCAGGGCTCAATGATAGCATTAATTTTAAATACTTTCTTTTAGCACAATGATTATAAATCAATGAATTTATTGAGCTGTTTTGCCAGGCACATTTCTTCAAAATGTTTTACGTTCACATTAATTGTTAACACGTTTGTGGTTTCAACACTACTCCCCGATAGGTTGAGAAGTAAAATTCTGTTATGTTCATACTAGACTGCCCTTGTTGGTCATTTTAAGTTTAGGCAATTACCTCAAGTGAGAATCAAACCCTGCATCTTGTGTCTGTAAGGTAAACACCTTAACCATTAAGCCAGTGGGCACCTATTGCAATGTCATTAAGTCTGATAGTTTCTGATGAAGTTCTGGTTTTAAAGTGATTAAGGAACGAAAGTGCTAAATCTTATCTGACCACTGGGTTGTAGACTCCTCACTCTCTGTGCAGTAGAATGTGTTTTTAGGTTTTTGAGTTTTGGAGTTCCACACTGTATTTTCATTTTAATCATTCCATCCATTTCTGACTGCAGCTGAAACATATGAGTGATCAGCTTAAACATTATTTCAAGAAGTCTGCCTCTGTGTGTTTGTCCTAGTCTGTACACCTCTTCCACCCTCTGTTCTGCCATGAACAGATAAAGCTGTTTCTTGATCTGCCTACAACTGAAGCCCAGTTTTAGACTTCCTTTCTAGAGTTTAGAAAAGATGTTTAAAAATATACTTGAATATTTTCACATTATTCTCTACCACTGAATAGTCAAAGCCAAGGAGTTGTTCACAGTTCAAGACTGTGTTCTCCATCACTTGTGCTGATACAGATTAGTGGTAGTCAAACGTTTGCATTTTCTGTCATCCTGTACCCCACAATTCAAGGTATTCTGTCAAAGGACTTTATTCCTGTGCATTTAGCCCAGTTTGTCCATGAGATTCCACCCCCTCCATGTCCTGAAGGAAGGTGAGTTATTTTTTGACATAACTATCTCCAAAAGAGTTGTACTTTGCCTTTATGTTCCTTTTCAGTAATTATGTGAGGTATTTGGGAAATGTATACAGACATATTCACATGTTAATGTCCTTCCTTTTGAGAGACAAAGCTAATGTAAAGGTTACAGAGATCAATCTCTTGATATCCACCACCTTGGTTAATACAGACCAATACAGACTAGCATTGGTTAGTCTTGGGATTTTTTTAACTTATTCTGTTTATACTCACAGACATTTAAGTGTTTTTTTTCCCTTTTTTAATTTCTCCATTTTTTTTGGTTTCTAATACCATGACGGGAATGGACCCCATTCCTAAGTCAAAGTATGAGTAAAGTTCATGAAATTAGTATTGTTTCAGTCTTTGATGTCAGCTAGAAATGCTCTTTACAGCACCTGCAATATGCCAGGTAATGACTCCTTCTGCAATTCATACAGAGTTACATGTATTGGTAACAAATCTAAATACAATTGTAGATTCTTTTTTATAAGACTCGTTGCTTCTACTACTGTTGGAACTATCTGTGTGTCTTTCTTCCACATTGTTATCATTTCTGCCTGCAAATCTTGATATTTTATGACTTTGTGTCTCTCTGTACACAAGACACTGTAGTCACTGGGTGTAGCAATTTCAATGATCAGTGCTACTTTTGTCTTCTTTTCATGGACCACTATATCTGGTTTTCTCGCATCTGTCTTTTAGACTGTCGGTAATGGGTGATCCCATGTGATGTAGACTTCATCACTTTCTGTAATGCTTTGTGACTCATGTTTCCAGTGTTTTTCAGCCACTTCAGTACCACAATGTTTGCACAATCACCTGTGCAACAGTCTTGCCACATTATTATGCCTTTCAGTATACAGTCATTCTGCCATTAGTATACCACAGCCAGCAACAAGGTGTGTGACTGTTTCCAGTTCTGTTTTACAAAACCAACATTTCTTCATTTCTCCCACATGTTTAATGGACTTTGTAAACCAATGTGTGCATAGCCCACTGTCTTGGGCCGGAAGTATTAACCTTTCATCTTTTGGGTTGAATTTGCCTCTCCTTGACCATTCCTGCATTCAGTCCTGATCAATATGAGGTTCTTCCAGAAGTTTTCTATACTTGCAACTATATTTATGCATTTTCCACATTTCTTGCCTGCTCATCTGATACTTCACCTTATATTCTCTTTCTTGTTTTTTGGCACATTCAGTTGCTGTCTGATTTTTATCTACTTCTAGTTTGATTTCCATTCACACTTGACACCGATATGCTTCTGCTAGACTAAGCAGGAAAGTCACCTTGGATTTATTCTCCTCATGTTTCAAAACTTTCACTACATTTGGGTCTTGTGAGGTCAGTAGATATGTTTGCAGTCCCACGATTGCAAATCTATTCTTGTAATCAATTTCAAGGAGGTCCATACCTCCTTCAGAACAGGGAATATATAATCTTGGTATGCATGGATTTTTATAAATCATTTGATGAGCGTGAGGCATCCTCCTTGTTTTCCTGTCTAATCTATTCAACACCTTTTGGGACCAGTCAGTCACTCCAAAACTGTAAGTTAGGACAGGAAGAGCAAATTGGTTTATAGCTTGAATTTTGTTCCTAGATGTCAACAGTGTTTTCAGAATTAATTTAAGTCTTCTAAAATATTCCTTACTAACGTTTATTCACATTTGTTCATGTTTTACTGTTGATCCTTCATCAGTTCCCAAATATTTATATAATCTCTCTTGCTCCAGTTCTTTTATATCACTTCCTTGTCCAAAACTGACATTTTCTTGGTGTTGCAGCTTTCCTGCTTTAAAGGTTGCTTTTGCACATTTATCATGACCAAATTACATTCTTATATCACCTATAAAGGTTTTAACTACTTGCAGTTGCACTTTCAGTTCCTCATCTGATGAGCTATACACTTTTAAGTCATTGACAAAGAGATGATGAGAAGTCTTTACACTTTGTGGTTTTCTAGGAGCCAAATTATAACCATGGTCTAATCTGTTAACAGCTTAACCGGTTAAGGGCAAGACAGAATAGCAGCGGTGACAGGGAGTCACCCTAAAATACCCCCCTTTGAATTTTTATCCCTGGAATAATAATTTGCCTCTTTGTCATGGCTTAATTGCAAAGTGGTCTGACACTGTTTTATGGTTACTGTAATGTAGTTGATTAGTGTAGGGTGTATCTTATACCTTTTTAAGCACTCTTTTATCCATGAATGTGGGATACTGTCAAATGCTTTTATGTAGTCAGTCCTATGCCATACTTAGATTCTTCGCCATTTTACAGATGTTCTTCGTGTTTCACTGTTGCAGTCATAACTGTAGGGTACTCCTGCCGGCAGGCAGCCCGAGGTCGGCCAGAATATAAAAGTCTGGGTTCGGTGTCGGCTGTTTCAGCCAGAACCCTGACGTCAGAGCGCATGGGTATAAAGCTGACAGCCGATGCCATCTTCTCCAGTCTTTCTTGCCGTGCGGTGCTAAGCAATTTGCTAGTTGTTGGTTGGCGTTTTCAAGACAACGTGGTGTGATTGTCGTCGGTCCGAAGTTTTCTACTTCTCTTCTCAAAGCTAAGTACCCCGTTGGGGAAACTTTTTTCTTGCTCCTCCGTGTGGAAAACAAATACCTCATAAAGATTTCCACTCTTACTGTCTACCTTGCTTAGGCCCTGACCACGACGTTTCTTGTTGTTGGTTCTGTGCCAGGCTTAATTCTCGCACTATCAAGCGCAGGTACGATTGGGCCTTGAATTACTTTTTAGACGATTTAATTATAGAATGTCGTCGGATACTTTACCGACTACCGGATTACAGAAGAAGCGCAAAGACAAGGACAGGCCTCCAAGGTCCAAACAGGATACTTTGCAGCCGGAGCCAGCTTTGGCTTCGGCGGTCGTCAGTGAGGCGCTTTTGCAGCCCCTGTCGTCCGCCACTTCAGAACCGATGGCCGACACGGACTCATATGGTGAGCAAACTAGGCCTAGTAATTTGACTGCTGCAGGACCTTCGGACGTCGCTCCTTCAGATGGGTCCGGAACCGCTGTGCAGGTACCGGCTTCTGAGGGGGTCTTCAGGCCTTCACACATTACTATTTCCACAAAGACAAAAGCTAAGTCAAAGACTCCTGTTAAACCCAGACTTTCTGCTCAAGCTTCTTCGGATTCAACGCCTAAGTCTCAGAAGCAATTACTTCGGATGGCTGAGGATTTATTAACTATGATTAGGGGCTCTCACCCTCCTCCTGACAAAAGGCCTAGACAGGATATCCCTTATGATTCCTCTGATCAGGCTTCTGTTTCTTCTGTTTCTTCCTCTGATCAGGATTACTCTTTTCCTCCATATGAGGATTCAGATGCAGAGGATTCTGTTCCCTCTGCCTCTCCCCCTGAAGATTTCTCTTTTGGGGAAACCTTGCATGAGATGAGGGAGCATTTTCATTGGGAAGGTCAGGATTATTCTGCTTCCAAAAAGAGACTCAGGGAATTTCTTCTTCTCCCTCAGCACAGGCCTTTAGCTATTCCTCCTGTACTTGACATTGTGGATGATGCCTTCTCTGAAGCTAACTTGAATCCTGATTCCATGCCGCCTGCTCCTTCTAAGCCTGATAGATTTTACAGGGTCCCTGATTCCCATCAATTCTTATTCAAGAACCCTTCTGCTGATCCTGAAACCATTTCGCAGGGTTCCAAGGCTGCTAAGGCCACCTCCTCTAATAATCCTATCCCCTCTGAAAAGGATTCTCGTGCCTTGGACAGGTGGGGCAAAAAGGTTTATACTTCAGCTACCCTTTCTATTAGAGCTTTAAATTGCCAGTTTCTCATGTTTAAGTATCAACAGTTTCTTTTATCTGTTTTAAAACAAAGGATTTCTTCCTTTCCTGCATGTGCTGAGGACAAGGAATTACAGGATGTGTTGCATGCTACTGAACAAGTTAGCAAACATAGTTTACATTGTGGTTTTGATGCCTTAGAGGCTTCTTGCAGGGCAGCTGCCTCTGGTACTGTTATCAGGAGACATGCTTGGCTTCGTGAGCAGAATTTACCTGAACAAGTTAAGGCAAAATTGCTAGATGCCCCTGTTCAGCATGATGTTTTATTTGGGTCTAAGGCTGAGGAGGTCATTAAAAAGATGGAAGAAAAAGCCAAGTCTATGCAGACTGTAAAAGATTTCTTGCAAGTACAGCCTCCTAGATTTTCCAGAAATTGGCCATCCAAAAATTGGTCTTTTCCCTCCTCTGACAGGCCTCAAAGGGGAAGATATAGACGCTCCAGAGGTCGGGCGCAGGCTCAGGCCTCTTACAGATCTAGACAGTGGACTGCTTCTTCACCTAGAAGGGGAGAAGACAGATCTCAAACCCAAAGAAAGCAGACTCAATGACTCCCTCTGTTGGGCTTCAGGTCCTCCTTCCCTGGATGCCCCTCTCGGAGGAAAACTTTCTCTTTTTTACCAAAATTGGACTCACATTACCCAGGACAAATGGGTGTTAGACGTGATTTTGAAAGGTTACAGATTCCAATTTCACACTCTGCCAAGGCCTTCCGGCTGGCCAGATCTGCCAAAACATCAATGGACAGAGGCCTTAAATCAAGTGGACGCTTTATTAACCTTAAGAGCCATAGAACCTGTTCCACCTCTAGAGGTGGGGAAAGGTTTTTACTCAAGATTTTTTCTGGTCCCAAGAAAACAAAACTCCTGGAGACCTATTCTGGACCTCTCAACATTAAACACCTTTTTGGAAATTCCAAAATTCAAGATGCTTACACTTCAACAACTTCTTCCAATGCTCTCACAAGATGCTTGGATGGTAACATTGGACTTAAAAGAGGCTTTCTTACACGTCCCCATAAGGCAACATTGCAGAAAGTACCTCAGATTCAAGGCAGGCTCGAGACACTTCCAATTCTCTGTACTGCCATTTGGCTTATCTACTGCGCCCAGAGTTTTTACCAAATGCCTGGCTCCAGTAGTGGCTTACTGCAGACTTCAGGGGATTCAGATTTACCCCTATCTGGACGACTGTTTAATTCAGGCAGACAGCAAAGACCTTCTACTTCAACACCTACATTTTGTTCAACGCCTTCTCCTACTACTGGGATTCTCAGTGAACACAAAAAAGTCACATTTGATTCCTTCTCAACGAATTACCTTCTTGGGAGCTCTTTTGGACACAAGTTTACAGAAGGCCTTCCTCACTCCAGAAAAACAGTTACAGCTGGCTTCAATCTTCAAGACCTTGGCAGCATTGACTCAGCTCACTGAAAGGAAATTCCTGCAGGCTCTGGGCTACATGGCCTCTTGCATCCTGTTTATTCCAAATGTGAGGCTTCACATGAGGAAACTTCAATGGTACCTAAAGAGTGTATGGTCTCAACATTGCCACAGTCTGGATACAGTGACTCCACTGATTCCCTGCCTCCAGAAGGAATTCCTTTGGTGGTCCTGGGCGTGTGTTTTGAACGAAGGCAAGCCCTTTCGTCTACTTCAACCTACTCAGATCATAACCATGGACGCCTCGGATTATGCATGGGGAGCTCATTTTCTAGACAAATGCCAACAGGGTTCTTGGACAAACAAACACCTTCTATGGCACATCAACTTGAAAGAAATGTTAGCAGTCCAAAATGCTCTTCTAGCCTTCCAGACTCTTTTGAAGCCAGGACCTCTGCTAATTCGAACAGACAATACCACAGTCATGTGGTACATAAACAAGCAAGGGGGCTCTCACTCTTACCCCCTTTGCAGACTTGCCATGACCTTATGGGATACAGCCCTAAATTTGAATCTGGATCTACAGGCACAATTCATTCCAGGAAAACAAAATCTCTTAGCAGACAGCTTAAGCAGAAACATTTTGGATCCTCACGAATGGATGTTGGACCCCAACTTATTCAGCAAGATAACTGCAGTTTGGGGCTGTCCTCAGATAGATCTGTTTGCTTCCCATCTCAACCATCAGTTGCCTCTCTTTTGCACCAGGTCCTTCCACAAGACAGCTTGGAAAGTGGATGCCCTGTCCTTCAGCTGGAGGAATCTTTAGGGATATGCCTTCCCTCCTCTTCCTCTTCTGCCTCGGGTATTGCTAAAGATAAAGCTAGACAAACCCAGACTGATCATTTTGATAGCTCCAAATTGGCCTCGTCAGTTTTGGTACCCTACTCTACTGCACCTTTCCTCGGCCCCTCCTTGGAGTCTTCCTCTGACCCATTCTCTACTGTCCCAGCATCAGGGTCAGGTATTTCACTCTCAAATCAAGACTCTCTGTCTAGCAGCTTGGCTCATCAAAGGCAGTTGATTCCTTCTTCTCTTCCTAAACAAGTTTTGGATGTTCTTTTGGAAGCCAGGCGTCCTAGTACAAGGAAATCTTATGCTTCTAAATGGAAAAGATTTTGTATTTGGATGCAGGATCGTGGCTCCGACCCTCTAATACCTGATATCTCATCTATTTTACTTTATCTCTCAGACCTTTTGCTTAAAGGTCTTTCATTTTCTTCCATTAAAATTCATGCTTCTGCTATTTCAGCACATTTCAATTGTGATCCTCCCATTTTTTCCCACCGGTTGGTCAGACAATTTCTGAGGGGAGCTAAGAATTTAAAACCTCCTAGAACTCCTCCTGTCCCTCCTTGGGATCTCAACTATGTCTTGGAAAAGCTTACTTTGCCTCCTTTTGAGCCTGCTGCCTCTGCGGACATTAAGTTCTTATCCTGGAAGACAGCTATCTTTTTTGGCCTTGACTTCTGCCAGAAGGGTGTCTGAGTTACAAGCCCTCATGGCCGTGGAACCATACCTCATTTTCCATCAGGACAGAGTTTCCTTGAGGACCAATCCTACGTTTATGCCTAAGGTTGTTTCTAGAGTGGCTCTAAATCAGACCATTCACCTTCCTACCTTTTTTCCAAAACCCCAAAATAGGGGGGAAAGGATTTTGCATTCATTGGACGTACCCAGGCAACTACGTTTTTACCTGGACAAAACTAAAAGTTTCAGAAAATCAGATCAATTGCTTATTTCTTTTGCTTCCAGTTCTCTTAGTAAAGCCATTTCTAAGCAAACTATTTCCAAATGGATTGCTCATGGAATAAGATATTGTTACTCTCTTCATGGAAAACAGATTCCAGGTACCGTCAGGACTCATTCTACTAGAGCAGCTGCCACTTCAGCAGCCTTTCTCAGAGGAGTTCCTACCAAGGACATTCTGGAGGCTGCCACTTGGAGTTCTGTGCATACTTTTTCCAAGCACTATAACCTCCCTTTGTACTCTAAGTCTAGGGCAGGCTTTGCCTCTGCTGTTTTGCAGGGTCTTCTAGCTGCTCCTTCTACTTCATAACCTCCTCCCGTATTCTCAGCTTTGGGATTATACCCAACAGTTATGACTGCAACAGTGAAACACGAAGAACATAGTACAGTTGTGTATACCTACCATAAATGTAGATGTTCGAGTGTCTTTACTGTTGCAGTCGGTGTTTCCCTCCCTCCAGACCCCTCTTGTTTTTATTTGCTTACTGTGTTTTCTTTTTCCACTACCTTTCTGGTGTATTTGTGTTTCCCTTGGGACACCTTTTTGGTTTTATGGGAGCTTCTGACATCAGGGGCAAGAAAGGCTGGAGAAGATGGCGTCGGCTGTCAGCTTTATACCCATGCGCTCTGACGTCAGGGTTCTGGCTGAAACAGCCGACGCCGGACCCAGACTTTGATATTCTGGCCGACCTCGGGCTGCCTGCCGGCAGGAGTACCCTACAGTTATGACTGCAACAGTGAAGACACTCGAACATCTACATTTATGGTAGGTATACACAACTGTACTTTCTCCACTATGACTTTATTTAACAACAAATGATCCTTTGTTCCATATGACTTTCTTTTATCATCCTTTTTTTCTATTGCCATAATTGAGTTTTCTTCTAAATGACTATAAACTCTGTCAGCATGAGTTCCAGTGTACAGTTTATATGTCATTGGAAGGCAAGTTATTGGTCTATAATTTTTAGGGTAGCTTGCAGGTTCACTCTTAAGTAGGAGCATTGTTTTTCCTGTTGTTAACCAGGCTGGTGTCTTTTCGGGGTATGCATATAAATAGTTCTTACTCTTGGCAAAATCTTCATGCAAAGATTTTAATACTTTTAACCAAAAGTTAGGTACTGCATCTGGGCCTGGGGTTTTCCAATTAGAGACTTTTCTTAACTTTGTTTCAGTCTCTCTGGCTGTTGCTTCATCCCATTTCATATCCTGAACCTTTAAACGTCTTATTCTTTCTTTTACTTCTATCCATTTAGCATCTTTGTTATGTTCCACAGGATCTTCATAAATACTTCTCCAAAATGTATCTATTTCTTTTCTTTTTTTTTTTTTTTGGTGGTCTTTCAGTTCTTTTTACTTCTCTAAAAAACTTTTTTTTAGTCATCAATACATTTCTTATTTTGTACTTTTCCTTAATATTTATCTGTGTATCTTCTAAGTATTTCGGCCTGTGCTAATGTTTTTAGTGTATTATTTGCAATAATGCATGATAAATCCTATCTGTTATAATACTGTGCATTACTTTTATGTCCATCTTTCTGAGTATTTTTGTCAATCTGTTCCCTCTTCTGTACTCTTCTAACAGTGACACTTCTTGTCTTAACTGCTTTATAGTTTTCTCTATTCAATTCTTCCATGATGGCATTTGATTTCTCCCCTTCCTTTCCATTACTACATTGTGTTGTGGTAGAATTTTATCTGTTATTAATTTAGCTGCATAGTAATATATCCTGTTTTCTTCTGTTGTATTGCATGTATCTCTATGGACAGTCCTAATTACTGTGTTCGTTTTACCAAACTTCTAACTTTTTGTGTTTTATTGACCTTCTGCAGTCTATTTCTTTCACTGATCTTAATATGTCTATCTGTCTCCATTAAATCAAGCAACTCTTCTCTTAGTTCAATTTCTTCTAAACTGAGGACACATTTTTTATTCTCCATTTCCTGTGGACATTTTATATAAAGTTCTATAGCATCTTCCTGTGGCACCTTCTCTTCAAATTTGTCCTGTGTTATCTGTTGCTCTGTCATGTGGGAACTCACTGGCCTATCACTCCTTAACATTGACTGCGTCAGAGTTTCCACAGTTTCCTGTTCCTTACTTTGCTGTCCAGCTTCAAGTGAAGGTTTATACTGGTTTCCTGTGTCATATGGCAACTGACTTGTTGCTTTCCATTCCACTGGTTTCTCCTTAATGTAGATGTCAATTGCTCTATCCTGCTGTGGTGTTTTCTGAGTTAGATTTTCTGCACTAAAACCTTCATTTCACAGGTACTCCACAACCACAGACCTGATGTTGTAAATCTTTATTCATTCCTTACTGTTAGGACTTCAGTTCCATCTTCGCGCCAGCCAAAAACTCTCAGCTAAGACCTACCCATAATGTCCCTCTCATAGTTATTCCAGATCTCATTTGCCACTTTCCTCGTCAGACGTGCCTAGCCATCTCTCTCAAAGCTAAGTGGATATTTGTGATTTTTGGTATAGTTTCACTTCATAATTTCTTGTTTTTAGTCAGTTTAGCTTTTTCTCACTATCGTCTATAACCTACCTCTATTTCCTACCCTTTACCTTTGGTAGTTATAATTCTACCATCATTGGTACTGTCCCTCTCTCCTGCCTTTGGCAGACCCATCTTTACCACTTGTGGTATTTTTTAAATGTCATTGCTGGTATTCTCTTCCTTTTCCTCTCCTTTTATTGTTTTTTCTCTTAGGATACCCCGTTGTTTTCTGTACTATATCAGACAAAGTTAAGCTGGGGTTTAAGCAGTGTGACAAGTGTGGGTGTAAGATGCCCAACTCAGATGGACACGCTCGTTGCATCTGTTTGGGCGTGGACCACATTAAAGCTGATTGTGATATTTGTGCTAGTTTTAGCAATTGCACACTAACAGAACGTAAGAATAAGCTTATTAATAGTTTAATTAAAACAACTTTTTTGGAGGCTTTATCTGGGTCGGAGGTCTCACTCCCTCCAATGACGAAAAAACATAAGGAAAAATGGAGTCACTCGGTTCCTACATCTCCGTCAGTTACAGAACCAAGTCAGCTCCGTGCTTCTCCGGCACCCTCAGTGCAGACCTCTTTGGCACCAGGCCCTGTGTCTTCTCCCTTGGTGCCATCTATGATGTTGACTCCTATTTCAGTTCTAGCCTCGGCACCACCGGCTTTGGTGCCATCCTTGGTTTCGACATTGGCTCCTATGACTGTATCTGCTTCTATCCACACCTGAAGACCAGCCCCACTGGTCCAAACAGTTGACAGTTGATTCCATGGTTGTGGTGGCGGCCACCACGAGGGAACTGGCAGAAGATAGTTCCACTGTCCATCCTCTGAACAGGGAGTCTCGGACCATGGACAGACTGGGGAAGTGGACCTATGCTTCAGTGACCTTTGCAATTTGGTCGCTGAACTATCTGACACACTTTACTTGCATCCAAAGAGACCTAATATCCGAAATGCATTCCTCTTTGGCGGGGGTACTGCCTGATGAGGTGCATGACACTGTCGCCTCACAGCTAGCTACCCTTGAATCCATCTCGAACTCCTTGATGCGTTTGATATCTCACACCGCTGAGGGGGCAGCTCGAGCTGCCGCATCAGGCATTGTCATGAGACGTAATGCTTGGATGCGGCTGTGTGATTTCGCAGACTCCTTTAAATCTTCCTTCGTCAACACGCCTATCGACGAATGTGTACTTTTTGGTCCCAAAGTACGAGACACACTGGCACGAAGTGAGAAAGACAGAAGGACCTTGTATGCTGTGGGCATTAGCTTTTCCACCCCCAGAGGTCCTACTCCAGGAACCAGAAGGGAGGCAAAATGTGGTTCAGAAGATCCCAAGGATCTTTTTGTTACACTTGTGGTGAGCAAATCCCCCTGGGGCAGATGGGGCAACTCACCTGGAAGATGCCCCATTCAGAGTAGAGGGGGTCCGCGTAACCAGGGCACTAGAGATTCCTTCCCCGGCAGACCCTACTAGCGCTCCTGAGCAGCGGCCCAGCTGCTTTCCTCTGGAAGCAGTCGGGGGTCATTTTTCTCTGCACCTGCCAGCCTGGCAACTTATTACTACCAATGTCTGGGTGTAGAGAATAATATCCAGAGGCTACCAGATACCATTCGATTTAATTCCCAGACCTGTCAAACGAATTCTGGATGTGCTACTCAATCAGAGGAAATTAGCAATCTTAGAAACAGAAAAGCTGCTAAGAAAAAGTGTCATCCAACCAGTCCCACCAGACCAGAGAGGATCCGGGTTTTACTCAGGGTTCTTTTTAGTGCAAAAATAGACAGGGAACTGGAGACCAATCCTGGATCTCAGCCTACTGAACAAATTTATCAAACCTCAAAAATTTCGGATGGTCACGGTACAGTTCATTCTCCCCTTCGTAGGAAGGGGCAATTGGATGTGCTGTATAGACCTCCAGGATGCGTACTACCACATAAAAATGTGCATCAGCAGCTTTTTTGTTATTTGGACAGGACTAAATCTTTCAGGAAAACAGATCAGTTGTTTGTGGCCTTTGCAAGACCCAGACTGGGTAAACCTGTCTCCAAAGTGACTTTATCTTCCTGGCTTAGAAACGTCATTACCTTTATTTACCAACAGAATAAGCTATCCTTACCTTCCAGAATAAAGGCTCATTCTACCAGGTCTATGGCTACTTCTGTAGCTTTCCATTCCAGAGCCTCTATGGACGATATCTGCGCAACAGCCACTTGGGCAAGACCTCATACCTTTATTTCTCATTACAAATTCGATTTGGCCTCCAAGGGACGAGCATCATTTGGTTCTGTGGTGCTCAGGAATATCCTTCCTTAGGGCCACCAAGGACTCAAGTAGCTGGGGACTCGGTACTAACAGTAAGGAATGAATAAAGATTTACAACATCAGATAAAGAAGTTATGTCTTACCACAACTTTCCATCTGTGTTGTAGATCTTTATTCATTCATTACTTCCCAACCTCCTTTCCCCTGCCTGGACTCCTGGTGGACTTTACGAACTCCTGGTTAGGGTTTTTGCTCAGACAGAGCCTCCTACTGTTTTCTATTTTTACCTGTGTTATTTAGGGTTGGGAAAACTCGATCTGGAGTAACAATGAGAGGGGCATTATGGGTAGGTCTTAGCTGAGAGCTTGGAAACGGCTGTGTCGGTTCCGAGGACGGAACCGAAGTCCTAACAGTAATGAATGAATAAAGATCGACAACACAGATGGAACATTATGGTAAGAAATAACTTATTTTTTCTATTTCTTTAACTTCTTCATTATTGATCTTCTTTTCTAATTTTCTGCTTTGTCTTCTTATTTTTTTGAATTGTAAAGTTTTCCATGTCCGGATTCCTTTGCCTATATTTCTCTTCAAATATCTTTGGTGCTGATCTTTTTGTATTGATTAGTTTTGCTTTCTCCTTTGCATAAATATTTCGCCATATTAAATAATTTTTTCTTTCCCATGTCCATATTTATTCTTCAGAAGAAATTTTCTCTCTATATAAATAATTTGCATTTATATAAGGAAGGGTCAAGTCCATTACTGTGACCCACCTTTTAGCATAAGCTAAAACATACCTGCAACTCCACAGGAATTGACTTATAACAGGAACTGCAAAGAGGCATTCAAAGACATGAAGAATAATGAATGTGCCATGTCAGACACAAATGTAGCAGATTTGTTACTTCCAATCTTAATCTGAAGGAAAGGCTTTGCTACTTCCAAGCTGAATCTGAAGTAAGGGCTGCTGATGAATGAATATAGAAAAAAAATGACAGAACCTCCAGACCAATAGTATACAAAGAAACATACCCTTATGGGCCACAACTAACATTGAACTAGAGACATACATATTAGGTGATGTGAACATTGACTGGAATAGAATCAATAACAATAACCCGTCCCTATCTATCAATATATTTAATTTCACACAACTAATAAACAATATCACCAGACCTAACTGGACCTACCTCCCTGGACTACATGAAAAGAGACATAGAGGAGCTCTCTGAGCATGTAGCCCAGGCCGGTATGACCCTGAACTTGAGTAGCATCTTACCCTCACCAAGAATGATGCCACAATATGAAGACAAGATGATCAATTTCAACAACTGGCTTAAGTGTTGGTGTCATTCAAAGGGGATCCAATGCCTGTCAGCCTGGGATGACATGCTCAACAAGCCACGATGCTTCGCTAGGGACGGCTTGCACCTGTCACATCTGGGCTTTCGGATATTGGCAAAGGCTCTTGCTACCCCCATAGTGCCTTTTTTAGGCAAGGCTCAAAAGACAAACCCACCTCCATAGGTATCACAAGGGATAAGAAACTAAGAGTAATGCTACTCAACGCCAGAAGTCTAAACCTCAAGATGCACGCACTCGAAACTCTCCTTAGCATGGAGAACATCGATATCTGTGCAGTAACAGAAACCTGGTTCAAGACTCCCGAGAGCACCCCAGCACTACCAGGTTATACCTCATACCATACTTTTCGGCCCCAAAACTTGGACCGAACCACAAAAGGAGGGGGAGTATCAATATTCGTCAAAGATACCCACACCTCCAGGTTGGTGGCATAGCACGAAGCATCAGAGACTATCCATGTGCAACTAACTGTGGGTAAAACTGCCTTCCAGTTTATAGCCTGCTACAGACCACCCTCCCAAACACAGGAACCCCACTTGGCCTTCCTGAGAATACTGGAAAATATGAAGGTCTCTCCAAACACCATTATATAGGGCGACTTCAACTACCCAAACATAGACTGGGAGCATTACTCTAGCTCCAACACCCTAGCTCAAAGGTTCCTAGAATTTATAAACTCAAATGCTATGGAACAACTTGTTACCACTCCCACAAGAGGGGAAAACATACTGGACCTGATCATCACCAACATGGGGACACTATGCTCCAGACCAGAAGTGTATCCCTCACTGGTAAGATCAGACCATAAACTAATCTCACTGGATATTCACATCCCGACCCCACCCCCTGCCCAGAAAACCACAGTGAAAAACTTCTCTAAAGCAAATTTCACACGTCTCAAAACCGAGGCGAAATTTTTCAAAGCCCCCGGGCCTGTGGAAAATACGGCCCAGACCGCAGAATCCTTTATAAACGCATTCTATGAACACCTTCAGGAATGCATGGATCATGCAATTCCAAATAAAACCAAGACCCAATCCTCCAAAGGCAGACGTCCTGTCTGGTGGACCCCAGCCATAAACAAACTATACAATAGAAGGAGGAAGCTACTACATGATACAGCAAAATCCCAAAAAGGGAAGGCATCTCTGATCAGTATTAGCAAAAAACTACGGGCACTCATAAAATCGTCTAAGGCCAGCTTCGAGAGACAAATTGCACAGGACACTAAGGATAATCACAAGGCTTTCTTTAGTTATGTTAGGAACCTGGGTGGGAATTCCCAGATATGCTCAGAATTAGTCCAAAATGACAAAAATACACTGAGCCCACAGACATTGCCAACATCCTAGCTGACAGGTTCAGTGCAAACTTCTCCCCCCCCCACCAAAAGGGCAAATATCTATCCCAACAGAGTGCTGCCCCTGACATCTCAGATGCTCAGGTAAGAGCCGCCTCTCCAAAGCAAAAACACAGCATCAATGGGACCAGATAGTGTCCCGGCTGCGCCCTACATGAACTCCAAGAAGAGCTAAACCCAAACATAAAACTACTGTTCAATCTTAGCCTTACTACAGGATATGTACCCAAAGAGTGGCGTACAGCAACAGTGGTCCCTCTCCACAAAGGTGGTGCCTCAACGGATCCTGGAAACTATCGCCCCATAAGCCTGACTAGCTTGGTCTGCAAAGCTATGGAAAGGATCATCATGGACCTCATAAATAAAGATATTGGGGACCTACAGACACTGGATCCTACCCAGTTTGGCTTTGTTAAGGGCAGATCCTGCCTCTTAAACCTGGTTGATTTCTTTGAAACAGTCACCAAGGCCATTGACGAGGGAAGGTGGTCCACACAGCCTACCTGGACCTCGCAAAAGCCTTCGATACAATACCCCACTCGGGCATTATAGATAAGCTCACCAGCTTAAATATAAACCCCTATGTCACTAAATGGGTTGCAAACTGGCTCAAGGACAGAACCCACATGGTTAGAATTGCTGGAGCCATGTCAGACTCCAAACCAGTTACAAGTGGCATCCCACAAGGCTCAGTCCTGGGACCTCTCTTGTTCGGTATATATTTCTCGGTACAGGCCAACACAGAAGGACTGTGGCTGACCAAGTTCGCAGATGACTGCAAACTGGGTGCCATAATCAACTCTCCAGCTGACACAAGCATCCTCCAAAAGGGCCTCATAGAAACAGACAACTGGTGCCAGAGCCATGGCCTCAAGCTAAACGCCAAAAAGTCTATAGTCATCCCCTTTGGCAAAACAGTGCCCACAAATTACCACATAGGTGGTAATCCATTAAGTACAGAAGAAGTCATTAGGGAGCTGGGGACCCAAGTTGATAGCAATCTCTCATTTGACAACCACGTGGCCAAAGTGGTTAGAAAAACATTTTATATAGCCCACCTAATCATGAAGGGATTCACATCTAGATCAGGGGAGGTCATCGTACCTCTTTACTCATCCCTCATCAGGCCCATAATTGAGTACAATGCCCCTTTTGGGATGTACCTTACCAGACACCTGCATCAACTGGAAAGACCCCAAAAGTACCTCACCAAGAGGATCAAAGGGCTCAAACAGATGCCATATGCTGCCCGGTTAAAGAAACTCCAGCTTTACTCAGTGGCATACCGCCTGCTCAGAGGCGATCTGTGCCTGACGATAAAGCGATGTCCAACCCAGAATTAATGGACATGCTGCACCTCAGAAAATCCAAATCCCATCGAGCGCTCGAGAGACTTGAACCTCAGCACTGAAATAAATAGGACATGCTGGAGGGACAGATTCATAACCCAGAGGCTCCCTTCACTCTGGAATAAAATCCCAGTCCAGGTTAGGCAGAGTCCCACACTGACTCTCTTCAAGAGGAATCTTGATGAGTGGATGGGAGATCGTAGGTTTACCCCGGCTATCACTTCTGTGTCACTGTTAGACAGAGGCACAGTATACTAACCTCAAAAAACGCATAGCAAAATTAATTTAAAATAGGTGGCGAAAGCCAAACACACTCTGGCTAGGCTTATAAATGCCCTAGGGCAGATAGCCTAGTATGAACCTATGAACCTATGAACCTAACAGAAACAACCCCCAGGGTCCACTCTGGACTGGATCTTAGTCTCCCACCCAAATAAGATCTCTCACTCTGGTATACTATCAGACACAATGAGTGACCATCTCCCAACCTTCATTCACCGAGCTACTCACCAGTCCCCTCATCAACACCAATACACTCACACTCGTAACCTTATTAACTTTAACCCTTCTATATTCTCCAAAACCATTAAACTAACAAATTGGGACCACCTAAAAACTCTTCCTCTAGATAAGGCCCTAGACTTATTCAATACTACCTTCCTAAGCATCTTAAACACCCAAGCCCAACCTAGAACAAAACGAATAAAACCCAACTCCTTCCCTTGGATAACAAAGGACACCAAAACACTTATGCTACAAAGAGACAAAACCTGGAAACTTTACAACAAAAATAAGCACCCTGCTACCCTCCTTAAATATAGGCAACTCCGCAATCTAACCAAAAAGCATGTTACAAATGATAAGAAATCTTACTACACCAAACTACAGACTACCCACACCAAAAATTCTAAACAATTCTGGAACTCCATCAACTCTCTTTTACACTCTGGTACCAAATCTAGTCCCTGTCCTGACAACAACAAAACCGACACGGAAATTGCCACCCTTTTTAACTCCTTCTTTACAAACTCTATAGCTGAACTTACCAAGACCTTCTCCAACCACATCTCTTCCCCTCCTCCCAATCCCACTTCCCCTTCCTCTTCCCAACCATCTACTCCTAATCCTTTCCCCCCTTTTCATCTAAAACCTGTCTCAACCGCCTACATCAAAAAGCTTCTTTCGAAACTAAAGCCATGCTCCAATGCCCCTGACAATATTCCCTCACTCTTTCTCAAGCTCGCCGCAGATGGTATTGCCATCCCCATCAGCATTCTCATCAGTAGGTGTATCCAGGAATCTTATGTCTCCAAATTATGGCGTGCTGCCTTTATCTTACCCCTCCACAAAGGAGGCAAAAATAATAGCATCTCTAACTTCCGACCAATAGCCATTCTTTCCCCAATTTCAAAAATTCTTGAAAAATGCATCCACCAGCAACTCATGCCCTACCTCATCAATAATCAACTCCTCACCCCTACACAACACAGCATCCGTCCTGGCCACAGTACAATAACTGCTCTCCTCTCTTTCTTAGACATAGTCAACCATACCCGGGACTCTGGAAAAATTGTCTCCATTGTCCTTCCCGATCTTTCCAAGGCATTTGACACTGTCTCTCATACCCATCTCCTGAATCACCTTTCTAACCTCAATCTCTCCCAAAAATCCCTTACATGGTTCAATAGTTATCTCTCTGACAGATCCCAGGCTGTGAAATGGCAAACTGGTACCTCAACCTTCCTACCTACCCCATCTGGGTTCCCCCAGGGGTCCATACTCGGACCAATGCTCTTTAATATATTCATCAAAAGTTTTCACGCTGCAATTCCAAACGCTCAGATAGTGCAATATGCAGACGACTCCACTTTAGTCTGCTCTGCTCATAGCTTTCCTGAGCTCCAGGCAAAAACCCAGTTGGCCTTCACAACTACAGAGAACTAGATGCTTCAAAACCATGTCTCCCTTAATGCCAATAAATCCAAAATCCTTCTTTTCTCCCCCTCAAAAGCCCTCTCTCTCAGCAAACAATCCTTCAATATCATCAGCCATACCAACTCCACTATAGAAGTTGTTCCTTTTGCTAAACTTCTTGGAGTTACCATTGATGAACACTTGAAGTTCGATACACATGTCCAACTAAATATTAAGAAAACTCATCAGAAACTTGGTATGCTATACAGAAACTCTCACTTTCTCTCCCCTTCTACTAGGCAAACTCTCGCCACTACCTACATACAACCATCACTACTGTACAGTGCTCCACTATTAACAAACCTCTCTTCCACCATCTCTGCAAAACTAGAAATCTGTTACAACAAAATCTCTAAATTCGCTACTAAATCTAACCACTCCTCCCATCATTGTACCTCTCTCCAAATGCTTAACTGGCTAGAGCTTCCCAACTACCTTGACTACCTCCAACTCACTACAGCCCACAAATTAATCTTTAAACCTACTGCATGCATTGCTCTAGCAAATATCTTACCATCTTACACACCTGACAGACCCCTGGGATCTGCCCAACTAAATCTACTTTCTGTATAGAAACCAGAACGTCCCGCTGGCCAGTTTCTCTTATCCTTTTCCTTAGCCAAAAAATGGAACTCTCTTCCACCCTCACTACGAATCTCTAAAAACTGAACACTTCAAATCCCAGCTCCATTCCTACCTCTCCCATAACTGGAAATGTAATTGCACCCTACCTACCTAATCCTGCTAATGTCCCTATTCTGCTAAATCTCTCCTATACATGTACTTCCACATGTGCCTCTACACCTTGCTGTTTTTTCCTCTACAGCTTCCCCTCTCTGAATCTAACATAATATAACATCAGAACCTTGAATGTATATAATGTAAACACTGTACATAGCTTTGTAACTCTACTCTCTCTCCCTATCTGGAAATTTTCTCTTTTTTTTCTACCTACATACTAAGTTCATGCTAAGAGATGCTGCTAACTAGCTACAATTATAATCTCTGACACGTGTGTACTGCACTTTTGCTACTAAACAACTGCCTCTCTCTACTTACACCAGATTCTTTTTCTACTAAACAACCACCTCCCTCTCTACTACTCAACGCCCCTGTCTTCTCTTACCAGATCCTTGAATGTATACTTAGTACACACTGCACTTTCCTCCTTTATTTCTTCCACATACTACAAAACCTAGACTTCTATCTTTCAAATATTCAGTCTTTGCAACTATTAACAGAAGCCTTACAATTTCGTAGTTTTTAATATTCTGGCAGCTTATTCCGCTGCCTCAGTTCAACTGTATGCTGTGCAAATGACTCTAATCAACCACATATATGTCATAAAGAGTATTCTTTTTTTCAATTGTAATTTGCTACTTCTCAGTATATAATTCTACGTTTGTTTTAAATTATCATATGTCTGATTTACTTGTATGTATTATGGAGCTTTTCTCCCCGGGCCTCCACTGAAAATGGGCTCTTTGAGCCCAGTGGACCTCCCCGGTTATCAAGCTGGAAATAAATAAATAAATAAAGAAGAATCGAGGAATGCTTGAAGGGTAACCAGTTAAGGTGCAGTAGTAGTGACTGGTCTATTCTGGCAAGAACAAGGGCAGTAAGCCTCTAAATAGAGGCTTTAGCTTCAAGAAAGATAAGTTTCATGATAAGGCAACTGTACTCTTAAAAAGGATCAAGCTGCAAAGTATAGTTAAAGAAAGACAATAACTTGGTAAGCAGGTTTTGATGCAGGGACTCCTTTATCCATGAGAGTAGAAGAACAGTTTAAGCAAGTCTAAAAAGAAAGAAGAATGATAGCTCTAAGCAGCTGTCTTAACAATAATGTATACCAGCACCACTTGGAGCATGTAATCCATTAGAGCTCAAGAAAAAAAATGAAATTATCTTATTGAATACTTGGTGTGCTGCTGACCATTTGACAGTAAGGAATCGAAGAAATTCCATAATAAAGAAACTCAACTATTTTGCCCAGGACAGATTTTATGTATATTTATTATATTGTTGCATCCTCACTGGACCAAGCCTAGTGGCTTCTTGTACATATACAAACATCATGTCCACCAGCTTGGAGAAAGAAGAGCCGATCAATAATAATTAACGTGGAACTTTATTCAAGTAAAACAATAAAAATACTTATTTTTTAACCTGTAACTAGTGCCTTTAAAGCTAATTGCACATTTAATTTATTAACACCCTGGTCACATGATTTCACTGATGGAGTATTTAAACTTGCAATTTGAAAAATGGATTATCTTGAAAAAGCCTGGTATTCATCCAGGCGAAAGCGCTTGATGGTATTTTTATTGTTTTACTTGAATAAAGTTCCACGTTAATTATTATTGATCGGCTCTTCTTTCTCCAAGCTGGTGGACTTGATGTTTTTATCTAGTTTGGATCTTTACTAGTATTTATTTCTTGTACATATACCCCATTATCCCATCCGTTCCATGGTCATGAGAGCCAGAGATTCCCAGGTAGATGAGAGCCCATTCATTCCTGATCAGGAATCCACCATAAACTCAGCCACCTGAGGTGAAGTTCAGGTGGTAGGGAGCAGACTGGCCTTGCTGATCCTGTGAGGGTGGTCTGCCCACTTCCCAGTAAAGCCCCCTCCACTGAGGCACGTTTGAGTTCTGTTGTTATTGCTCTCTGAAGGTTCCCTTCAGCTTATACTGCATTTGCACATGGCAGAAGCTTGAGCTCGGTAGACCCAGTGCTGCATGGGATAAACATCTAATGTTTCCACTAAGTGTCACCCATGTGGTGAAGCACAGCAGACCCCCCCCCCCTTAAGTCGGTGAACAGGCAGCAGCTGCTCAGTTCCATCCTGCCCTACCAGCGGCTACAGGCACCTGAGTCAGTGTTCAAACTCAGGTCATCTGCAAAATAATCATGCCTTTACCCTTCTATGCCACAAAGCAACCTAGAACAGAATTTATATTCTGCCGGTGTTCCAGATGCAGCTTTTTAAGCACTGGTGAGATTAAGCAGCACAGAATACGAAAGAGTCAGGAATCATGCTATAAGAAAATGCCTTGCTGTGGGTATGACTCCATTGGATTCCATTGGGCACAGGACTGTGTGTTAACTTAGGAGTAGAATCAGAGACTGTCTCAACTTGAGCATCATCTAGAAGTACCTCTGAATAATGTTTAATATGAAGGTTTTATGAGAAACAGAGAAAGCTGTTCTTCATCTGAGTATTTCATTAAAAAAAATATATATTGTGACTTTACCTGAAGAGGTCAGTCTTGTTCTGAAAGGGGCCAAGCCTTGAGGCCCATAAGTAAGGTGTGCACTACAGTAGTTTCAAGGAGTATAGGCCCCTACCCTTACATGTAAAAGATAATCTAGGAGAGCAAGAGTCAGGTCCCAGACAGTATATTATGAAAGAATCAGAGCCTCTTTCCCTATAAGGCAGCAAAAATAGTAGAAGGGTGTAGGTTTGTTTTGTTTTAGTATTATCCTGCAGTGAAACTAATGGATCCAGCAGAGAGCAGGTATCTGACAGGACTATCAGTTTATCCTTAGTATTTACACAGGACAATTGGAAATAGGCTGCGGGTCTAGCCATCATAAAAGTTATGTCTAGAAAAAAAAAGAAAACAAAATTTTCTTGTAGAGCCCTGACTGTGACTCAGCTGCCTCAGGCTTGATTAGCAGCTCAGCGTCATAAGGAGAGGAGTTGTCCGTATAGGGGAGTTGCCCTCAGACATAGTCAGTGAGCATGGGAGGGTAGGAAAAGGGAAAGCGTGTAGGACATATAACCCTCTCGATGGATGCACAGATGGCCACACCCCCAGGTTGTTCTTAGGATCCATGACCATCTTTAGGTTGCCTTAGGATTCATGACCTTCCCAGGATACCTTAGGATCCATGACTGGCCCAAGCAAATACTGGAGTAGGCTGGGGCTAGGAGGATGTCTTGTAGACCAAACATGAGTCACTGGGGGCTGAGCTGATACCGTAAGGTCCAAGAGGGCAAAAAAAAAAAAAAGAAATGGAAATTATCCAAAGATTATGGATTTTTTATTTATCCTTTGATGACCAGGTTAATCTTACTCAAGGTGGTATGTAGACTACTACAGGAAATTTGGCCAGGGCATTGTGGAACTTCCCTGTTCTTTTTAAGTGCCACTGCCATGGGATCTTTTACATCCACTAGAGCTACCACCAACTCATGCAAATGGAGCCTAAGTTTAATACCTCATGCAAAGGACCACACACAGTAGTGCAGCACAACCTTATGCTGCACTGCAATATCAGCATTCCATCTACCTGGTGTGGATATAGAACTTACAGCCTTCTATATCAAAGACACATGAGATATCTGTTGTGCCACTGACACTGCTGACTCTGGATGGTGGAGTTTGTGTGAGTATTCTAAACAGACCTCTAAAATCTCTGCCTAAAAATATGTACACCTTTAGCTTAGTCATAACATAGATAAAATGTGACACAACCTATGTTACCCTTGGCAACAATGCAGACTATAAACATACCACTAATAGAACATGTTCGGATTCTGCTGTGTGCTCACCCCATTATTGCTTAGTACATCCTGTGGATTCTTTATGTTCTTTATCTAATGATCCTTTCTACCATCCAGCTCCAAGCTGTGGATTAAAAGTGCATTGCAGATGCACTGCTAAGTTCTAGAGTAGCAGTTATAACTATACATTGAGGATCTCTTCAGTTGAGGAGATTCTCAGTCTTTCATCTTAGTGGTATAGGAAGGGAGGAGATAAGGGGCAGCCGCCTTTGGCACAAAGTACTAGGGAATGTGATTAGCAGTTGATGATCAGTGCTCAGTATAACATTTGTGGTTAGAATTGAAGCACTCCATGTGTTTCATAAACTGTAGCAGCTGCTTACTACATTGTAGAAAGCAGTTTGCTCCCGTTAGAAAGAAAGAATATATTTCTTTTTAAAGAGCTCCATGTGTGGCATAATCTGTAGCATCTTCTAAATGCAAAAGTAGTAAGCAATTTATTACAGCTTAAAAGGAAAGAGAACCTTTTTTTCTTTAAACAGAAACAGTTAGTACTTTGTTACAGTGGACTTGTTTTTTTGTTTGCTCTTCAACATTGAGTCGTGGGAAGGAGCCAAATCAGGGGATGGCACCTGCCCAAAAATATGGACACCTTAGCATATAATAGCTAGCTACACCTGTGTTTCACTTTGCTGTTTCCACACGATTTTGATTCTCGACCTCCCAGAATGCCTGGCTATGTTCATGGCATGACAATAGGCAGGATCTGTCAGTATAACATTAAGTTGTGTTTATTTCTAAGACTGTGACAGTCTGTTTCTAAACTGCGCTCAATCTCCACACTGATTCTGTCTCTGTCAGCTCGGGACTTTGCAACATTGCCTAAAATATACTTAGCCTTCATCTCTGTAGTCGTAGGTATGTTTCCATAATTATATCTACACTTTTGTGGTTTCTGAAATATGGCTGTCTCGGCTGTAAACACCCCCTTTGTTCTGCCCTATGTTCGTGTTTATGCTTTATTTAGGAGCTTAGTAATACAGCATGTCTAGTCAGACATGCTCTCTAATTATTTTTGACTGCTACTCGTATCTACTTTATAAACTATTGCTTTATCTTGTTCTCAGTCAGACACTGCTCTTTACTCGTGCATCTTGTTTAATGTAAGTCTGATCTCTGAAGTTCTTTCTTATCTGCAGTAATAAGGGACATGATCACTAGACATATATGTTCTTGTCATAACTTCTAAAAACAATACTAGAAATAATAAATGTGAAAGATATGCTAAGATCCATAAGCAGCCATTTCTTTTTGTCTTTGGAGGTACTTCCTTTAGAGGGATTTTTTGTTAGGATCCATGCATCATGATAAGCTTAGGATGGTGTACTCCCAGTGGTTCTATCACACACGAAAGTAAGGTACTTGCCATAATGATGATAGAGGTGTAGAGCCAGGACAATCTTATAAGTTCATAAGTAGTTACAAGGCATCCGGCCCACGAGGCCATTGAAGAGCCTATCCCAATTTCTGAATTGCCCCAGAGCACTGTCTGGTTAAGTGTTGTGCTCAAAGTCACAAAGCAGGCACATGAATTCTGCAAGAACTGACCCTTGTACCACAGGAGGTAGCTTATTAGCAACTCATTGCCTTAATCCTTTGTTAGTGTTTCCTTTATGATCCACCTCTTCAGCGTGGTCAGGAAATTCTTAGAGTCTTGTTTTATTTACATTGTTTTTTGTTGCTTGCTCCATCTTAGCATTGGTTTACAAAGATAAGCAAACGATTCCTATGCACGCGATTATGGATAAAGTGGAGGAGTTTTAAAGTCCAGGAAAGCTTTAAGTACCAAGAAGGTCGAGTCCTGTTAGCTTGAGTCCTGAGGAAGATGGACCTGATCCTATACATCTGTTATGGTAAGTATATAACTTTAATTTTTAGCTGGCTTCTTACACATGAAACTTACTACAACATGGTTATTTTTTCTTACTTTCAGAGCATAATCAGCATGCTTCATATATTACATTAGTTATACTATTACAGACATATATTAACCTCAGGCTGTAAAGGTTTAACTGAAAAGCTTTAAAGCTCTTTATATATTAAGGACAGCAAGGTTAATACAGTTATAAATCATAGGAACATCAATGTCTATAAAACGGGACAAGAGAAGACAAGGAAAGCCAGTAGCAGACTCAGAAAGTAAGTCTTAAATATGAGCAGTATAGTTAAATGTTTTGCTTGTGTAACATTTTGCATTTTACACACACACACACACACACACACACACACACACACACACACACACACACACACACACTCACATACCACAAGGGTGCACACACACACACACACACACACACACTCACATACCACAAGGGTGCACACACACACACACACACACACACACACACACACACACACACACACACACACACACACACACACACTAACTGAAACAACTCAAAAGGACTGATTTTCAGAACTAACTTAATTCACTAAATACATACAGTGCAAAACATACACAGAAAAATGGAAAAAATAAACTGTAGTTCAAGGTATGGTTGGGGATACACGTTATACAATATTAATCTGTTTGTGCTTTTGTTAGACTTCATAGGCTTCATTGCCTCTTGCAGAAAAAAAGTATGCCAGTGTTATAGGGTACTAAAGAGCCCAGCCAAGGTGGATGCCCAAGCAGAACGCTCTGGACAAAGCCTGCATAAATTTGGATAAAAATAGATTCTACCCAAATGGATTCACAGATTCTACCTCAAATGACTGAAAGGGGCTAAAGTAGGAATTCACATAAAAGCAATGTCAACATTGGTGTTATTAGTAGCAAGGAAAGGGATAATAACTAAGAAGTGGAAGTCTTCATGCGAACCAATAATGAATGATATTATGCAAATACAGGCAGACTTAGAAAAATCAAAAAAGGAGAATTTAAAGCTCTATCCAAGTAAACAGCACATAAAGAAATGTATTATATGGGAGAAAGTAAAGATAAAATGGCATAGTAGAACAGGTAAGCATAGATAAGACACACCATTTTGCACAGGAAGTTAATAGGTGACAATGAGCACAAAAATTAAAAGGCTAAAGGGGGAAAGAAATCAAATTGGTTGCTAGCATATCATCAGGATGAAGGTTATGCTTCCCTTTATTCTGTATATTCATGATTTATTAGTGAAATGTCAACTTCAAATTGAGATGTCTTATCTAATATGCAGATGTTGTCTGCCTATATATATATATATATATAGAGAGAGAGAGAGAGAGAGTAGTATAGTAATATGTTTCATTTAAAAAACATTAGAAAACTACAGTACTGCCTGACATTTTAATCGATGTAAAAATAAAAATAAAATAATAAGTGAAAGCTATCGCAAAAACAATATCTGAGTCGTCAGACATGAATGATACAGCTGAGGTTATAAGCTGATACCAGTTAAAAAATAAAGTAAAATAAATATAGTGTTCTACAGTATGGAAGATGTTAAAAATTTTAAACAAAGATATCACAGACAGCTAAATAATCCAGGTAGTAAAAATGTGAATCATTTGGAAGACATGGACTTTGAGAGCAACCTTAGACATTTCTGAGGTGACACAGAGACAGTTGGAGGATATGCAATGTGAATGCATTCCTGTTAGCTAGTAGTTTCCCTGACAGTTAGCAAGCTGACTCCAGAAAAACAGATAAACTATACAAGATTCTGAGACTCACAAATTTATTTTTTCCAACCCTAGTTCAGACCCTGAAGCGAATTCTCTGACAAAACCATCTTCCAATCACCTTATGGCAGATATCCGTGCTTCTGGAAAAGGTGGGAAAGCTTTTGATAGTTTTGAGAAGAACGTTTATATTTCTTCCACATTAGACTTTGGGATAGTGAATTATCAGGCTCACATGTGTAACTTTAAGGTAGATTCCTTTGACAGTATGAGAAAGTTATTTGTTTAACTCCCTTCTTCAGAGACTAAGACATCTCTGAATTTTTTATTATCTTCTTAGTCTCAGGTATTCAAACACTCTTCATAGGTTCATAGTTACATACTAGGCTAATGACTTCCATGGCATTTATAATCCTAGCTGTGCAATTCAACCTGATTGTATCTTTCTGTGTCATGGGAGTTTACTAGGAGTGTTATGTTATTTAGGATGTTTCTAGACATTGTGGGGGGAGTATGTTAGTTTGGGCATTACTGTCCATTTCTATCAGAAACATGGGGGCCAGACAAGGGGTGAATTTTTGATTTCCCTTCCATTTGTCAGGGTTACATTTAATAAGGATAGGGATAGACTCTGCTACACATGGATGGAGAGCCTGTTCCAGAGCAGGAGAACCTCTGAAGCACATATCTGTCTCGGCAACATGTCTTATTTATGCCGCAAGCAAAATTTAAATCCTTGGATCTAGTTGTTCTGATGTTCTTCATTTTGTGGATGTGCAAAAGGTCTGTCAGAGCTGGATCCAATGACGCCTTTTAAGTCATTCATAGATCGCCTCTTAGTAACCTGTAGGGGACTGAGTACAGAGATAGGGTTTTAAGGTGATCTGTAAAGGACAGTGTGTTTGCACCATGGATTCTCCTGGTAGGGAACCTTTATGGGCATCACAACTGTTACATATGTTTGACCAGGTGCATGCTGAAGGGGCATTATACTCAGTGATGGGTCTGATAAGGGCCGAATAAAGTAGCACTGTGTTTCCCTTGGACCTAGATGCCATACCCTTACTTATAAGATGGGCGACATAGAATTAATTTCTTACTACCTTGGCCACATGTTTGTCAAAGGCCAGATTACTGTCTACATATGTTACCAGATCACTAACTACTGGGTCAACACTTAGGGCTTCTTTACCAATGGAGTGATTAGACTGCATGGCAGAATTCCCCAAAATGTTCTGTAATGCATTTCTTGGCATTGAGTTTTAGTCCATGACTTTGGTACCAGTCATTTGTTAGTGTTAGACTTTCTTATAAGATGTTTGGGTCGTGGGTGAAATCTGTGATAGCTCCCAACTTGCAGTCATCTGCAAACTTGGTCAGCTAAAGGTCCTTGACATTAGCCTTTACCTCCAAGACGTAGGTGCCAAATAGGAGCAGTCTCAGCATGGTGCCCTGAAGTACCCCAGTGGTGACCAGTGTCTTAGTGGAGGTGGTATTACCAGTCCTGAATTCTTTAGTCCTGTCTGTGAGCCAGCTAACAATCCAGTGAGTTAGGCAGATGTTTATGCCCAGTTCAGTAAACCTGTCAACTATATCAGAGTGCGGTACTGTATCAAATGCCTCAGCCAGGTCCAGGTAGGCAACGTGCAATGTTTTCCCATCATTCATTGCCATGGTGACTTTCTCAAAAGAGTCCACCAGGTTTACTAGGCATTATCTTCTCTTGACAAAGCGAAATTGGGTTGAGTCTGTTGTCTGAATGCTATCTATGACATTGTTGATCATTTCCGTGATAATTCATTCCATGGTTCTGCCGATTAGACTAGTCAGAATAATAGGCATACAAACAAGTATACAAATAATAAAAAACACCAAAAGGCTGTTGTTCCAAGTTTAATACAAATTAAAGAAGAACACACATAAAACTCTAGCTCCTCAGCTGTGTAGCCTTCTAAGGAGTATAAACTTAAACATGAACTACTATATTTATACAAGAATGAAATAATTATCTAATCAAATAATTAATTCATAGATTATTAAATCAGACGTCTCCAGTTACATTCAGTGTTAATACCTTAAGGATTTAAAGTGTCATACTTTTAAATAAAACAGACTCTTTATATAGCAGTTTATTTTTAAATACTGTATCATCACACTATCTTGAGTATATTTGTTCCAGAATGCTAGTTTGAAAACCAGAAGGATCACCTCCATGACATAACTTAAAATGCAGAGAAACTGGACTATCACAATTAAGTTTTTTTTTAATATCTCTTACATGTCCCTGCAGTCTAAGTTTGAATGTTCTCTTGGTTTCCCCTACATAAAAAAAAAACATTTACGAACATATATACAAGCCAAACAGCCCCCCCACAGGGGAAGGTACCTGAAATAGCTAGGGTCTTATAGGAATACTTATTTGGTACCTGAAAATTACCATGCACAAACATATCTTTTAAATTCCTACCTCTTTTATAAGGATATATAAGAAAAAGGACATAAGATGGTAGAAAAATCATGATGCTGCAACAAAAAATTCCAATATATTTAACCAGTACTGTCAGTTTCTCACTAAATACTGTGTAAGTAGAAATAAAATAAAGTTTCTGTCTATTAAGGGAAGATTACAATTTCGATTTTCTCATTGGCATGAACTGCTAATCTAGTGGCCACATTATTAACAATTTCCCCCTTAGCTTGAAGTAAGGCATTCTCTATAATAAATTTGTCATATCCCCTAGAGAGACATTTGAGCAATAAACCGAATTTCTTTCATAAAATGTAGTTCATTATTACATAATCTTCTCAACTGAAAAAATTCAGTGTAAGGTAATGACATTGTGTGTGTGTGTGTGTGTGTGTGTGTGTGTGTGTGTGTGTGTGTGTGTGTGTGTGTGTGTGTGTGTGTGTGTGTGTGTGTGTGTGTGTGTGTGTGTGTGTGTGTGTGGAGAGGTGACAGCTTGTACTGTGCAAAAATTGCCTACTGTCTTCAAACTTTCTATGTATGGAAGTTAGAACTTCTCCATTGTCACACCCTTTAATTTTATATCCAAATATATAATATTATTCTCCCACCTTGGTTCATCAAAATACAGACCAGATCTTTCCTTAGATCTCTAACAAAATCAGAGAACCGGTCTTGGCCACCTTAACAAACAGAAATTAAATCCTCAATATAATAGAAATAATACATTACAAAATTATTTAAAAAATTATGCTTGTAAATATATTCTATTTCAAATAGTCTCATTAACAAATTAGCATACATGGGGCAAACAGTGCCACCAAGGCTGTGCCCTGCAGTTGATGGTAAAGCACATTATTAAATTAAAAAAATATATATGTATATATATATATATATATATATATATATATATATATATATATTAAACTAAATTGCAACAATTCAACATCAAAACTAAAAAGTGGACTTCCCCCAAAAACCCCATGTACATGTTTAATATTCATATAACGGCTCTTCACATCTAATGTTAACCAGTACATGTTGGTTGTCCACCTTAAATCCTTAAGTTTTGGCAAGAAATCAGGGGAATTCCTGATCTATAATGGCAATATAATAACAAAGTTAAGAAAAAACTCATGAAGTAACAAACCAGTATTGTGCAAAAAAGTATGCGCCAGTTGAGACTATTGGCTGACCTGGGGGTTATTGAGACTTTTGTGAATTTTTGGCACAATAAAATGTGGCCATACTGCATTTTTTAACTGCAAATCTTTTTTCACATCTTCCTTAGAAAAATATCCTAGTCTGTGTCCCTTGCACATTAATAATTCATATTGTTTCAGTGACTCTACATATACATCTAAAGAAATGATTTCATATACATTTCTATCATTTAAATGTTCTTTATACATTTTATAGTGCATAATCACAATCTTGTTGCAGTTGTCATGTTGACCACACAAGTCCTTTAAAGCTCAAGCTCTCCATTCATTTTTAGTTAAATTATAACAAATTTAATGTTTATTACTCATAAATTCCCTATAGTTTTGTTTCATAGTAAAGTTAAGCATAGCTGAAAAATGCTGAATCCCTTCATTATTAAAGAGAGGCAAAAAAGAACTGCGATACTTAATATTATCTGTTTTAAATAAGCATTATGCATTTACTTTAGATCCCCATACACACAGCTCAGACACACACGAATAAAAAATGTCTTCACAACTGTCATCATTAACACAATTAAAACATTGGAGGCATCAACTAAATTTTCACTATCCTTAAAAAATGTAATAAATGCAATTTACTTACCAAACAAAATATCTCACATTTCAAAACATATAAGTGAGGTAAACTAATAGGAACAAACTTCATCCCCAGATTAAGAATTGTCATTTGTTCATTACTCAAAGAAAACAACAGCCAAGTTAATAATCAAATCCGTGTTAGTGTCCTCACAAGTAGAGCAAGAAACAAGTTCATTCAAGCAGTCACTGCCATTTGCTTCATTTGTAGTTTGGTAGAAAGGATCTCTGTGTTGGCTGGATAGCTGAATTCATATTGCCTCTCCCCCTTTCTATGTTGGCTGAATAACTGGATTCATTATTGTCTCTCCCCCTCTTCTTATCATTAGAAGAGGTTGGCTTACCATGCTTTTGTACATTCCCAAATCTTTGTTGATGTGGTGCACTGTCCTGAGCCAGAGGGGGAGGGGGAAAAGACATTTAATCTCCTTCCCATTCACTAGAGAAGCCATTCCCTCCTGAAGATGCAAAGGTAACCCCATAGGGCTTCCTACAAGAGCTGCCACATCCTAATTGGCCACCTGGCTTGTGTTTCTGTTTGATTGACTTTCCACATGAAGGCTCTACCATTGTTATAATCACAGACATCTCTTTTCAATTTGTTTTTCTTTCTTTCAACCAGCTCTCTCTCAAAATTCTTTAATTTATCATTAGTGTCTGTCAAAAAATTATCTAAACAAAATGCATTGGAATATGTAGTTAATTCAGAACATAACAAATTAATTTCTTCTTTCAGTTTGCACTGTTTTAGAACATCCCTCTCCACTAGTATGTTGATCCATTTCAAGGTGCATCTGTGAGGTGCAGCTATCCACTTTTTCTGAAATTTCTTATCTGCATCATTGGACAAATCAAAAGGTGGAGTGGGGCTTTTGAAAGCTGTCAGCCCCCTGGATGTTATATCCAGTTCCACATAATGTTTCAAACTCATAATTTTAAAATACACAGCTGTTTATTATGTAATAAATGTTCTAATTTGTCAAACATACCCTGCAATTCTGGAGGGGACTGAAAGCAGTTCACTGACCCACAGAGAGAAATGGATTATCAGTTCTCTTGTTTTTTTCTTCTTCAGATTTGTCCCAGGGCTGAAAAGGTATTTCAACCCCATCACTGTCCATTCCGATCAGTAACAGGATGAACACAGCTGTCCATAGTTCATTGAGATGAATCACCCCATCTTCACGAAAAATGTGTGGTAAGTTGCAGAAAGGATCAGTAGCCATGAATATGCATACAACCAAGGATCCAAATAATAAAAAAACACCTTTAATGTCTTGGATGTGTATTCTTCAAAGAGTATAACTTACAAACATGAATTACTATATTTATACAAGAATAAAATAATTATCTAATTAAGTAATTAATTAATAGATAATTAAATCAGATGCCTCCAGTTACATTCAGTGTTAAGACGCCAAGAATTTAAAATGCCATACTTTAAAATAAAAATAGACTCTTTTATGTAACAACTTATTTTTAAATATTGTATCATCACAATATTTTGAGCATATTTGTTCTAAAATGCTAGCTTGCAAACCAGAAGGATCACCTCCATGACATAACTTAAAATGCACTGCCAGGACCTTTCCCGTGTTAATAGTTTGGGGGTTATCCTAGAAGGTATTTCACAGAGAGAGGTGGGGGGAGTGGGTTGTCAATTTTGAACTGAATTTGTCAGCCAGCAAATATGCTGTATCACAGTTCTCAGTGAAGGTGGCACCACTGACTAGATTTTCAGCTGTAGAAGGTCCTTGTAGTTGTCTTTAGCATGTGTGGCTATCTTGACCTTGTAATTAGCCTTGTTGGACATAATTAGTCCTCTCAGTTTCCAGTTTAATTACTGAGCTTCTGTCATTTTGGGAGTTGCTCTTCCTGATTTCAGCCATGATTTTTTTCCTTTTGTTATACACCCTTAATTACAGAGCTTCCGTCATTTTGGGAGTTGCTCTTCCTGATTTTAGCCATGACTTTTTTTCCTTTTGTTATGCACCCTTAATTACAGAGCGTCTGTCATTTTGAGAGTTGCTCTTCTTGATTTTAGCCATGACTTTTTTTCCTTTTGTTATACACCCTATTGAAGTTAAGATTCCAAATGTGTAGTTTGTGTTTACAGCTTGATTTGGGCTTCTAGTAGGTACAGCAGTATCTATACAGCCATTCACATGATTGTACAGGGTCTCTGTGAACAATTACACATAGGTTGTTGTGAACTCTGGGTTAAGCGGGGCTTTGAATTTTGATCACTTAATTGGGTGTAGTTTGCCTTTGAATAGTTCTTAACTGTTGCAGAGTTTGCTGGGGTTACTAAGTTGATTTTTATTTAGAAGGAGACAACTTTGTGGTCCGTCCTCGCCAGTGAGGATGTGACACTGTTGGGGGGCAGCACTCTCCCATATTTGTGAGTACCAGGTCCAGTATGTTTGAACCTCTGGTGGCTATGCATATTTGTGTTTATAAAGTACATGAATAGCTGAGTTTGTGAGTATGAGGCAGTGTATGCTTCCCAGTCTATAGAGGAGTAGTTAAAGTTTCCCACAAATAAGATATTTGGTTGAATAGTGAGTGTCTCCAGTAGGTCTAGATAAGCTATGGCATTCTAGGTTCTTAGTGGTTGAACTGTAGCCTATTAGGATATGGTATGGGACTTTATCAATGGTGATTTACACATGGATAAATTCCAGGTGGCCTATTAGGATATGGTATGGGACTTTATCAATGGTGATTTACACACGGATAAATTCCAGGGCATCATCCTGTTTAACCAACATAGAGCTATGCTTGTTGCTAATATAGAGTGAGAGTCCTCCATGCTATGTCCCTGTCTGTGCAGTTGATGGTATAAATGTGCAGAAGGCACCAAAACCTTGTACTGTTGGAGTACTTTCTGTGGATTTAAATCATGTCTTAGTAATGGCACAGATGTCTGTATTCTCCAGGGTGAGGAAAGCTTGTAGGCTGTGGAGTTTTTTGATTAGGCTCCTAGCAATGAGAAGTAACACCTTTAGGTTTCTTTGGGTTTTATTTGCTATGTCATTAGGTTTGTCAGTTTGGCATTGCCTAAAAAGGCTGTAAGGGGTGGATACAGTTTTAGCCAATATTTGGAAGCCTAGTGGAGATAGGTGCAAACCATCCTTTGTACAGCAACTTGGTCTACTAACCATGTCCTCTCATGCTGACAAATATTGAGCCCCCTGGCAAGACTCTAGAAACTAAGTCAATTATTGAAGTTCATCATCCTTTGTTCATAATATGGAATTATCCTTGGTGAAGGTTGAATGCTGCTCAGTGCAAAGAGACACATATTCAGAGAAATCAGCAATGTCTTTCTTGATGTAGTCTAGTGAAGTAAGTCTCATGTTGTTAACACCCACATGGACTATGATGGAATCATACTGGTACCTGTGGTGTAGTGACTTGAGTGCATGCATAACATGGGGGATCCTGAGTCCAGACAAGCAACTAACCATTACCTTCTCCTTGTTCAGTCTGGTGAGTGGGGCATCTGTGTGTCGTTCAAAGGAGGGACGTATGACAAGAGTCCTGGGTAATGCCTTGGCTTGCCTTATGGGGTTTGCTGGGTGTAGGAATATGCATGATGTTTGATGTTGCTTTTGGTGAGTGCATTAGAGATTGCTGAGGATAGGCATTACCATGTATAGACTTAGAAAGTCATTGAAGTTTGAGAAAATTGCGTTTTTAGTGTCTCAGCATAGGCTGGTCTATGTGTGTGGTGAACATTATGTGTTGTGGATGTAGTGTGTGTGTTCTTGACAACCTTGTTTATATGTGAGTGCATTTGCTTTTTCTAAGGATTAAATGGTTGTCTGTGAGCATGGGTCAGTTGATTTCATTGTCTCAGGATGCCCTTATCAAGTTGTCTTATGAAGCAACTGATGCTGTAACTAGAACAGCTACCACTGGGTCAGTGATGAGAAAATTTGATTGGCTATGTTCTCAGAACATACCAGAGGATCTCAAAGCTGAACTTCTGAATGCCCCCCTGGATTAAGAGGTATTGTTTGGCCTGTCCTGTGCTGAGGTCCTTAAAAGATTTGATGATGGGGGAATTCATGGAACTGCTCAGATTTTTCAACCCTGCATCCAAAATACAATAGAATTTTCCTTTTGCTTTGTTTTATAGGAAACAGAATAAACAGCCCTAGAATGGTTCAGGCAAACTAAGTTTCAGAAAGCAATTGCAGAGAGGTTCTTAAAATGGGAGGATCTTTGCAAAACCATAGACAGTCTGAAAATGCAGACTGGCTGTAAGCCCCACCATGTTTTCTCCCGCCCCAAACTGATAATCCAGCAAAGCTTCCCAAAGTCTAGGTCTTCAGTTCCCTCTGTGGCACCAGATAACTTCGGACCCTTGGGTTTTGAGAATCATTAAAAAAGAATGCAACTGGCAGTCAGATTCCCATTTTCCTTTTCAAGGGATTCATTTTTATCCATACAATGAAACTTCCTTTTTCCCTCCTGTCGTAGATCAAATGCTGTCTCAGGTACTTAGAGAACCTGTTCTCCAAGATCAAATAGTGAAAGGGTTCTTATTCAAGAATTCATCTTGTGTCAGAGAAAGAAGGAACTTGGAGACCTGTTCTAGACCTTTGTTTTCTAAAATTTCACATCAAATTCCCAAAAACTGAAAATGCTCTTTCTGCAATCTATGCTATCTCTCATTCCTTCTCTCAGTTTTCTAGTAACTCTGAAGTTAAAAGCTGCTTAAGCATTGCATTGCAGTTTTCAAAGATTTCAGACACTTTTTACATTTTTCAATGTCTAATTTACATTTTTCAGTTCTTTGCTTTACCCTTTGGATTATCAACAGCTCTAAGAGTGTTTACAAAGTGCCTGTCTCCTATAATATCCCAATGCAGGTTACAAGGCATTCATATTTTCCAGACAACTGTCTTATTTTTGCAGATTCTGTTGCAAGTTGTCAAGAATTTCTGCTTTGGGTAAAATAACTGTTTCTCAGACTAGGATTAGAGGTAAGCATATAAGCCTATCATTCTATCTCACTGGACAGTGCACATCTTTACCAAACACTACAAATTAGACTCTTTATCTCGGTCCAGATAGGCATTGCTAGGACTAATCCTTTCTACTCACTTTCTTTCTATGCTCTGGTATTAAAACCATATAGCTTAGGCTACTGCAACTGTGATCTAATGATGAACATAGTACAGTTGAATAAGTAAACTTACTACAGCAGCAGATGTTCAAATTGATTCCTATAGCATTAAAAACACCCTACCTCAAGCCATCTCCTTCTTTTATTGTGTTTTATGCAAGGCTGTGGATATTCTTCCCTTTTATTTTTCCCTTTCTCTGTGCACATCCTTAGTTGGCAGGGCCCTAGCCTGTGTTACTCTGACGCAAGAAAGCTCTGAAGGTTTGAAACCTTAACATAGACTTTATCCCACTTTCCTTGAGCTGTTCAGCAGTTAGGGCACATGAAATGTGTCCTAAAGCTTTTGAAGATGGCTGGTTGCCTAGTTTTTGACTGGATATGACTCATATAGCTTAGGTTACTGGAACATTGATCTATTCAGACATCTACTATTAAGGTAAGTTTACTTATAGAGCTTTACTGTCTTGATTGTGTTTTTGTCCCACCCCTTACTGTCTGGATGACTTCTTTCTTGTCTTCTATACCTCATCTTTCTCTGCAGTAAGGCTATAATGAAATAGCTAAATTTAACTGGGGGTGTTAGAGTCTAGTGACTCCCAGAAGCCATGAGGTTCTAGATATTGTAAGCTGTATTTTGAGCTGTTTTCACCCTTTTGATCCACTGATGGCCTGAATAAAAATATTGCCTAAAAAAGAAATTCAGTCGCATTTTCTGTTAGGGAAGAAGTAAGTTGTGCCCATTCCTTACTATTCAGTGCCAATAACAATATATAGCAGCCATTTATGCACCCTCTGCAAATGGACACAAGGATATACTTTACATTGTTTCTGTCATACATATAAATTGTATGCCATTTCACCATTACACCAAAAGACAGCCACCTCCTATATACCCCTCTTATGGCAGACTGGGATAAACATGAACATAAATGTCATAGTACTATATTCGAGCACAATTCTGCCAAGGGTAGATATAGACAGCATGCCTCCTTACTTCCAGCCCCAAGAGATCACCACTTGTCTACATGTCTAATGTTTGCTTGTGAAGGAAGTTGAAAAAATAAAGATCAGTGTAATGCATTCCATATTTTTGCTCCTAGACAGTATACTGCCTCTAGACAACAATCATGACCTTATGTGAATACCTCTGAGATATGACTGTGACAAAAGTTGAGGAAAAATTACAACACTGCTTCCCAACTCCCACATTGAGCATACCTCTAAGCAAGACAATGATTAGACTATGTGAGATCAAGGCCAGAGGTAAACCCCCTTATTAGACCTATGCCAAAACCTCCTTATGCAGTTGTAGGCATGGGGGTTGCTAATCCCTCAGAAATTCTAAGCAACTAGATGCTCTGTGATGCTTTTATCTGCCTTTTGTATCTAAGCACCTAGATGTTCTGTGATGAGTTTATCAACCTTTTGCAGTATATTACTTGTTAACTGTTTTTCTGCTATCCATAGAAGTTGTGTATGTGTCCCCAACAGTGTGTGTGTGTGTGTGTGTGTGTGTGTGTGTGTGTGTGTGTGTGTGTGTGTGTCCACAGATAAAATCAGTGGCACTGTTCACAGTCAGTCACATTGCATGCTTAGTTGGAACCAGATTGAAAGAATACTAGTTCACCTATGGCTTCTTTTTGGGGTATTGGTAGAAACAAGAGTACCTGGATAAAACCTGCACAGAGATGGCAAGGACATGCAGCCTCACCACAGCAGGAGCCACAGATAGGATTTCAGGTCAGAAAACTAAACACCGTGAGATGGCAGAACCCAGCACTGTGAAATGCCAGTCCTGCTTGTTACACGACTGCACAGTAATCAACTTTCACATTCAAGACCTCCAATGGCAGTCACTGATTTTGTACAATGCTGAAGGATGTTCAGGCTTCCAAAGATGACCACTTGTGTACAGTACTGAAGAATATGAAATCTGAAAATCAAATGCCTGTCAATATTTAAGTGATTGCAGCCCTCAACAATTTATCAGAAAACCACACATTTTAAAAGGAAAACACAACAATGCAAGGCAATATCAGTGACAATCTGAAAAATTGTGGACAGCTGAGAGTTCTGAATGCATCTTAACATTGTTTTACTCGGACAATAACCACAGTAAAACAAATCCAACTTGCTTCACACAAATACACACATTAATCATACAAAGACACAGACTGATAGCTGTATAAACTGATCAAACAGATTACTTTCATTCACAGATGTTTTTCCCCAGCAAGCAGTTACATATTCTTTGTTGACTGAAATACCTCAGTTGGCTGATTGTGATAAAAATGAGCATTACATTAATGTTTTCTATCACACCTCAGATGGCTGATTGTGATAAAAATAAGCATTACATTAATGTCTTCTGTCTCACTTAAACCATAGTCACAGCTCATATTCCAGCTAGATTCACCCAAATAGACATTAGTCCTGCAAATCCACAGACTGTTTCTATGGCCATTACATAGATATAATATTTGATTTTACCCTGCCAGGATAAAAAAATGGTTACATTATTAAATTCATGTCTCACACCAGTAGTACTCACAGCTTGTGTTCAAGCTTGTTTCACCCGAATACACATCAATTCTGCACTTTCTCAGACATCCCTATAACTATTGTTGCTATTAGTATCTGATTTGACTCTGCCAGGATAAAAAAAAATACTGGCTACATCAATGTATTCATACCTCAGAAAAAAGGTAATCACAACGTGTATTCCAACTTACATCACCCAAATACACATTTATCCTTGTAAGACAGAATTACAACTGCAAACAGAAGGGCCACTCATTTTTTTTTTCCACAGACATACTTTGTACACTTTGCCTATCCACACTATCTGGTTTGACCTTGCCAGGATAAAAAAAAATATGAAAAAAAATGTTTTACATTAATGCATTTAGTTTCACAGAAACAGTAGTCCTGTTGTGTATTAAAGTTTACTTCACAAAGCTAAGCATTTGTTCTGCAAAACCAGCAGTACAACACCACATAGCAGGTTCAATTGTTTGATTCCCAGACAGCCCACATATCCATTACGTTCCATAATATGTACTTTGACTATTCTAAGATAAAAAAAAATGGTAACATTAGCAGTTTTTGTCTCACATAAACAGTAGTTACAGTTTTTATTCTAGCTAGCTTTTGCCAAATACTCAGTAGTTCTGCATATCCACAGACAGCCCTATAGTCATTGTCATAGCATCTGGTTTGTCCCTAGCAGTATTAAAAGTAATGGCTACATTAACATATTTTGCTTTACATAAACAGCAGTCACAGCTTGTATTCAAGCTTGTTTCACCCAAATACATTTGTTTTCTTCTGGAAAAGTCAGGATTACAGCAGAAAAACAGCAGGGTCAATCAATCAATCATTTCTTCCACAGATATCCCCAGTACCCTGACAGGATAAAAAATAATAGCTATGTTAATGTATTTTCATTTATCTGAAGCAGTAGTCACAAATTGTATTCCAGCTTCCTTCACCCAAATGCACATTAGTTCTATAAATATTCTGACAGCACCTTATAGCCTTTGCCTGGCCAAAGTATCTCCTTTGACCCTTTCACGATTAAAAAAAGGGTCTGTGTTAATGTATTTGTATGTGACATGTATAGCATTCACATCCTGCATTCCAGTTTACTTCACCCAAGTACACAATAGTCAATTACAACAGCACAATGCAGGGACAATCATTTCCTTTAGAGACTGACCCAGTATCCATGCCTACTATACTTTTCAGCTGTCCAGACGTTTGCAGAATGTCCCTAATTTTGCCTCCATGACCTGTCCCTTATAAATGTTTTGATTTTCTGGTACATTGCTGACGGGTATAATTAGCCAGTTATGCCAATCATTAAAAATTCATACTTATAGTTCAAAAATGCATGTTGATGCGTAAAATATTGTTCTATTAACTTTGTAACTGAATTAGAGTAATATTTAAAACTTGCCAATTTTGACCCTTTTTCCAATCATTATTTTTGTCTTTGTGCAATGAAGTTGAAAAGTGTGCTGCCTAGCCATAGTATCTGCTAAGATATGGAAAAAAAATAAAAACTGCTGAAGTGCAGACTGTCAAAATCATTTGTTCTGTTATTTCATCTTCTGACTTCTTGTATATTCTGTATAGTCATCTTTAAGCTGTGGACTACACAGTGAATTACTGTTGGTGATACAGTAATGTGCTGATATTTTTGATCTTCATTTGGCAATAGCTTTAATATTACACTGCAGTCAAATCAAGACTAAACATCGATATTCACTGTATTACCAAAAGTGGTACAACTGAGAGGTAAGCAGAAGGTTGGAGTAATTTTGTTAATGAGGGAGCTTTAGTTCTCCTAGCCACCCAGTAGATCTATTACTAAAAGTTATAGCAGTTCATTATCCAGCTTTGCGTACTGTAAATGAAATTTTAGCTTTTAATGGACTGTTGCAAATAATAATAATACAGAAAGTATCATTTAATGCTCTGATGGGATGTTCTATCTACTGGTAAGGAAAGGCTATCCTTTTTTTAGTTTCAAGTATGTGTTTGTTGCATTTGCTAAAATACTGTGATTAATTTGTTAAATATTTCTGTAGGAATTTGATCTGCAATTGAACAGAGTTGTATTTATTTACTTATGTAACTAAGATGCATGCATCCTGTAATAGCTGTAAAATATTAAACCTTTAGGTGTAGTTTACTGTTTGTTGAGGTATGTTTTGAAACTGCTTTTAAATATTGAATTTGACAGCAGACAAGGACTCTAAGGTTTACTTAGTGTGCCAGTTTTCATATATATTGAATTAGTAGGTGGTTTTCTTTTTTGTCTTGTAAAATAAATGTCATACAGCTTTCACAGCATTCTTAAATTTCACTTCTGGATTAGATTCCTCTACCTAACTGAAATAATACTTCTCTCGTTTTGAGTAATCTATCTTCTACAAGTATATATTACTTTTCTTATGCATATTGTCTTTATGTGTGGCTTAGGTGCAGATCGCATACTAATTATGTGGCTGTCCTTTGTAGTTTTTGTAGCATGACTATAAAGTGTTGAAGAGTAAGGGGAGCTCTATGCCTGGCATACAAGGCATTATCAGACCTCCTGCATATCTGCAAAACAAACAGCACCAGAATTACCCATTCTAAAGACTTAAACCTTGCTTGTGATATAACTAGGATTTGCTGCACAGACAGGTATGTATCCCAGGGACTACCCCTGCCCTGGAGCAGGGTCCCTATCCATGAGAACCAGAGTTCCTTATTAACCCAGTTCAAGTGTAATTTGAACAATTGGATGGCATACAGGAACTATTCCCTGGTTTGGCACCTGTGTCTGTAATGGACACAGGCAGCCTGTAAATGGTTAATTTCCCAGGCCCCTGCTTGTAAATGTTTAATTTCCCAAGTCCCTGCTTACACTTATCAAGGGTACCAGAACTTGAAGTTTGGGATGCATGGCTAGGATTAAAAAGGCCCTTATGGACTTTAGCCTTAGTAAACACCTATGAACCTGTAAGGTTGAATTCATAGAGGAAGATGTTGCTAGGATGGGGTTGGGGGCCACTTCAGGCAAAAGGTGTTGGGGGTGTGTGATCATGACATTCTGATGGGTTGATAATTGAAATTGATACTGCATTCACAGTCAGGGGTCTGTTCTCATCCTTTCAGGACATTTTGTGCACTGTGGCTGATGCATAACTTTGCATAATCAACTACTTGCAATATTTTTTCACCTAAACCATATTTAGTATTACCTCTAATGATGATGTTGAAAATAAATGGTTCGTAAAATTAGGCATGCCATACCCCATTGGTCTCCATATTTTAATTTATGTGAACCACACTTAGTATGGCTGTCCGTATCCTTTTGCATAATAAAAATGCAAACTATGAAAGTCATTTTAATCTAGTCATTACTCCACTCAGTGCTGCCATGTCACTTGCAGTGCTAAAGCTGAACTGAGCCATGCTTGCAGCCCTTTCCATATTTTTTATCCTTGGCAGACACTGAAACAGCTCTTGTTAGATTTTTTTTTCTTTTTTGCTACAAACCACAGCAGTCTTCCAAAAAAGTTCATCCATTGAAAGAAAAAAAAAAATGACACTCATGCTTTCTACAAGTTATCTAAGTACTTACATTCATATTTCAAATAAGCCATTGCTTACTGTGGCCCAAATACGTTTTATATGCCAATGTGTGTGTGTGTGCGTGTGTGTATATATATATATATATATATATATATATATATATATATATATATATGTGTGTGTGTGTGTATACATATATAGATATATATATAGATATATACAGATAGATAGATATATATATATAGATATAAAGATATGTATCTATATATATTATATATATATATATATATATGTGTGTGTGTGTGTGTCTGGGGATATTAATTTATAGGTCTGTGATGCAGAATAGCTTTTTTGTACAATTAGTCAAGGAAGTAGAAGCTGTTCAGAAAAAAATGGAGACAGATTAATATACTTGCACATGAAATGAATAAAGAAAGAAACTGCAAACACAGTATTGAGTGAGGTCCAATAGATGGAAGAGACAAAAAAGAAAACGAAAAAAACGCAGAATATCTGCATTCATGCTTTTATAAGATTTGCAATAAAAGTGTATATTACATGCTTATATTACAAATTAATGTTAAGTAGTTTGATAGCTGTAAAAGCACTGTTTTGATTAATTGCAAGTATTAGTATGGGCCCAAGTTAGCCTTGGCTAATGAAACAAGAACAGTTACTGCTGTCTTTAAAGGCGCTTTGGAAGTTTTTACCATAAGTTGCAGGAATAATGTCTTTCTTCTTATGCTAGAGGTACCCCGGGATTCATGAAGCTTGCGCCAGGCGCAGGCATAGCGTAGGCGGTATAATGCCAAATATGGCTGTTGAGCGATTCAGGTACGATCCAATTCCACGTGCACTACCGGCGTACGCCAGAACTGCGCAGCCCCCGGCTTAGGTATGCTAATCACCCCATGCGCAGTGTCGCACCATGCAAATGAAGGCATATAGTGATTCATGAAGTGAGGCAGGTGTAGCGTAAGCCCACGGAAATGTAAACCAAAAAACACGGTTTACATTTTCCCAAACAGAACATCGGAGCTATGGAAGCAGGCCAGACCCATGTATCACAAAGTTAACATATGCCAATGGCGAAATACACAGCCAATGGCATAAGAAAAGATGCACAACACGTAAAAAACAACATTTAATGTCATGTCCACAGTAACGCACAGCACAACCGCAGGGCATGTGTGCGGAAGCTGTAACATAAAGAAATAATATAAAAATATCATAAAATCGTAACGGAATAGAAATCAGGTTTACAGCATAATACACAATGGTAGGCATGGAACACCACAACCAAGGTTCAAGGGTTGCTAAGGGCCTGCGATAGTGTCCGGCACGGTAACTATGAATTAGTAGTCAATGCCATGCAAATGAGGCAGATAATACTGAATCGCAAATGTCCCGCCGGATGAAGGTTGTACCATACGGCGCAGCGGTATAACACCGAGGAGTGGCTCAGAGGAGATACATGACATCAGCAGAGGGGTGTGCCACCATAGCAGTAAGCACATTGGAGCAATGCAAATCTGGCCTGTCCGTTGCTAAGCAAAGCTGCAGGACAGGGGTGAGGAAGAAAGTATAGAATCGTTTAGCTGAGAGCACACATGGTGCCCAAAAGCGCATGTGTACGGGGATGAAAACGTGCCCGAAACCCAGTAATCGGACGCACGCGCCGCGAACAATAGCACAAACAGGAAGGTCAGGGGAAGAAAAGAAGGAAATGCTGAAGTAGGGTAATTGGAGTACTAATGAGCAATCAACACGAATCAACTCACGATGGCCAATCAACGGCAGCTGACAAGTCTGCTTGCAGAAACCTGCAAAACAGGATAGGGGAGGCATTGGAATGCAAAGAAAGGAGGGGAGGTATTGGATTGCAAAGACAGGAGACCTGACACAGCAGAGCAAAGTAAACCGACAGCAGACCGGCAGTAGCACACATAACGCAAGATATGCCAAGTCCAGGAAAGTACAAATGAAAGTAGGCTGCTGGATGCATGCCAGAAAATGGTAGGTGCAACATGCAGAGATGTAAAGGGAAGGTCAAGAGGTAATCCACGGCAGCCAAATGTAATTCAACACCAAAGGCACCACAATAGTAGTTCTGGCAGTAAAACACATAAGATACCCTGTAGCTACAATCGTACATACACACCCTATGACATCATCGGTATTCACAGCACAATAGTATAAAGTGTGAAAGCACCCTACACACACCTGTGTATTCCCAAACACTGCACCATAGGTGTAAACACACGGGGAACTTTTAAAATGTACATGTTGGGAGCTGCCATAGCTGTGATTTATCAGCATGTGTTAGAAACTGACGGTGTTGTGGAGGATGATGCCGACAACCACCGCAGGCCTCGGAGGAGAAGTAGAGTGTTCAGACCAAGGGTAACCTACCATGTGCTACATGACCTGGAGATAGTAGAGCGTTACAGGGTGGACAGGGACATCTTACAGCAAATAGTGGAGCTGTGCCGGCCATGCCTAAGAACCAGAAACAACAGAGGGGAACCCATCCCAGTGGACACGAAGGTATGTGTAAGCCTGTGAATACTGGCCACAGGTACCTTTCAAAGGCCAACTGGAGATATAATGGGGATCTCACAGGCATCAACATCCAGGTACTACACCAGTTCCTGGATGCCATGTTACCACATGCCAATGAGCAGATATACTTCCCCCGAACTCAGGAGGAGTTGGCCAGCAATATGCGCCACTTCCACCGTGTGGCACACTACCCGGAGGTACTGGGTGTGATAGACTGAACGCACATACAGATCAAGTTACCACCCGGTAGGCGCTACATAAACCGCAAGGGATTCCACTCCATCAACTGCCAGGTCGTGTGCAATGCCCAGGGCATTATCATGGATGTGTGTGCTGGCAGCCCTGGAAGCTACCATGACTCCCATATCTGGCATGCCTCACAGCTGTATCAGATATTTGTCAGGGGGGACATCCCACATGGCCATCTTGTGGGGGATGCTGGTTATGCACTGGAGCCGTGGATGATGACTCCCATCAGTAATGCACACACACCCATGCAAGAACGCCATAATGAGGCACACTCACAAACCAGAATCATCATAGAGCATGTGTTCGGGATGCTGAAATCACGGTTACGGTGCTTGGATACATCTGGTGGAGCCTTGCAGTACTGTCCAGGCATGTGTGCCCACATCGTCATAATATGTGCCATGCTACATAATATGATCCTGCGGAAGCAGCTGCAGCAGGGACAAAATGGTGAAGGCCCTCATAGCCCACCGCAATTGTCAAGGCCATTACAGGCACAGAGGGATTCAGACCATGAACACACTGTGCCAGCCCCAGTAGGCAGACGGAGGCGTGCCCAATAAGCCTATGCCTTGGCAAAGAGGGAACGTATAGCACATACTCTGACAGTGTAGGCCCTTACGGACTGACACCTCTCCACCTGCACACACAGTAAAATGGATGGCACACAAACATGACCACCTGTAAATTGTAATGTATAGGTGACCCAATGTGTGACTCCTACATAGGCAGCCCTCAAACATTGTACACACAACAGCTAGTGGAACACGGAATGTCAACACCTGAACAGTGCATGAGCCTTACAGCATATGGTGGTGCTGTGTGCCTGTCACGTTCCCCGCCAGATATATATATATATATATATATATATATATATATATATATATATATATATGTACACATATGCATATATATAATACAGCTAGAAAGGGCAATAGAGTGATATATGTTGATATAGATGGATTCAGCGATATCTGCAAATATAATAGATAGTTCAACGACATTCATAACACCTTGGAGGTACAAATAAATAGGATACCGCCAACTATGGAATGTTTAACATACCGACATGCGTAACCACGAGGCTGAAAAACCGATAGAACACAGTACCGGAACAGTACAGCCGCGAGTAATAGTATGATGATATGAAGGGACATTTAGTCACTGCTGCCGGTGTTGCGGTCCACGTAGGTACTGTGTTCAACTGTGTTTGTGAGTGCCATAATCTGTGTATGTGTGCGTTGAGGGTGCCGTGTGCGTCTCCATGTGACAGTAATGTGTGTGTGTGTCCGCAACATGTGTCTGTTAGTGCCAAGTCAGAGGTAGATCAGTACGGTAGGTGTGGGTATAGCTAACCGTAGGCATACGGTTACCACCTGTCCCACAGTAGGAGGGACAGCCCCACCCTGGGCAGGTGTGTCCTGACATAAAACAGTACAAAGGGCAAATGTCGGAGATGTTAGGACATTAATATGTCCCATATATAATGTAATAGTCGTATTTAATAGTTATGCCTATATGTAAGAAACATAAATGTTACATGCAATATGATAAGTAGCCAAAGTCCCACAACAATAGGTATGCATTGAGGATAAAAGTATGTGCTAACCTGTGTACTGACCGTGGCTACGTGTTGGCCTGTAAACACCGCTGTGTGTCCCGCAAGTGTCCAACAATGACCATATGAAAAGGTGGCAACCCATGGCAAACAGGTTCTTTTACCAACACAACCGCAATGACTGCAAATATCTGGCACAGAAATACAAGGGATAGCTGTCACTTACACATATCCCTTGATATATCGCTGCAATTCCGGAGGTATACAAGTAGCAAGCTCACCTGCAGACGATATAGAAACCAATTAACAATGGCCCAACGTACAATCCAGTAACATAAGTCTACTAACTGTTAGCTCTCTAATTAGGGACGGAGCCCACACACATATATATGGAATATGTAGAAATGTAAGCCCCACAAACCTGTATATGCTGCGTACACCCACCGACATCCCCCACACTAGAAACTAAAACAATACAGACTGTAATAGCAGCACAAACATCCAGTCAGTCAATTACATCTGCAGAACCCTCAACATACCGTGTGAGAGACACAATTAAAGGCGTCATGCAAAATTGCAGGCGTTGTATAATGGAACAAACAGCCATGTTACAGGTTTTGTTTGCAATAGTCCGTTATCGGACGTTGGGATGACAGGTACACCCACATGTTGAACCAAATACTCTACCTGTCGCACACAATCCACGGGGGACATGAATCCAAAGTATACTTGTCTCCATGCATAGCATTTGCAATTACACATAACAAAACACAATACAGACCGTCTCCCCGAAGGTAGGGCAAATAGGCAACGCCCATGTGGAGAATTCAATTATACCCCACTGTTGCCGCGTAATTGGCAAATGGAGTAGCTGCACAGCTGATATGCAAGTAATTAGTCACTCAGGAACACCAATTGGTGGGATGAATCCACATGTTACAGGTATTGACGTATATAAGGATGACTTGCCAGACATTCAAACCGTATGCTCATACCAATACCAGTTGAAACACTGTGAGAGAGATAGAAACGAAATGCCGTAACGATAACAAGGTATGTAGAACACCCGATATGTAAGGTTATGCATAGCATGATCTGTATTAATTAGTTTTACTGTATGTATAGCCTGGTTTGCATTAATTAAACGTGTCCGCAATGCATAAAGTGGGAAAAGGTATTTATGTAGTGATGTCTTGCTGAGCATACTAACGCTTGTAGAAACTGTACGTTCAGCAGTGGGACACAAGGTACACATCACAGACACCACAAGGGATGCTACATGAGGGCATTAAACAGAACAATTTCATACAACCCGCCGTCAGTGGTAGGGTATGTCCAACAAGGACGTGCCATAGCAGGGGATAGTATATGTTGATATACTGTCACAGCACGCATGTGTATGGGCATATAACGTCAATGACATATCTAAGGTGGTCCCGCTGTGCAAGTATGCTTTGCATTATGGGATACTATGTGAAATATGTGTAATGTATAGTATTGTAGGTAGATATGACAGATATTCTACACAGCATAACAGGCATATACTGCATACCAAAGGTATCGTCTATTGGCATGTACAATAACAGGATACATATGGCTTGTAGGCATGGGACATTGTAATAGCATGATAGCTAATCTAAATGGAAGGGCTACCAAGTAACCATGCACAAAGGACATGTAATAGCTTCACAGGTGCATAGTGGGGTACTATGCAGTCTGGCAAGTCCATGTGTAAGCACAACTACAGTGTTCACACCAGTGGCACCTCTCTAGGGTAGTGTCCTGTGAACAGCAGAGCCATGTGTCACCTGCACCTCTGCACAGTACAGCCACTGCAGTGATCCCAGGCCTACATGTGTCTCCCAACCACCAAGGGAGGTATCACATGAACAGTGCTACTGAGTGTCCCTGCGTGATGTACATAGGACTTATGTTCCAAAGCATGGTGAGTGTCCGGTTTGAGAATGTAACCCTCAAGCACATCCCACTCATTGTGGTGTGTGTGCACATATCCATGAGCATGTTGCTCACAGTGGCTTTTGCTTATGTCGCGTATGAGGAGTATATCCATTAATAATGTTGTGGACATGGGCCCTGTCTGATCAGCAGAGGTAACCCCTGAGTATGTAGTATGTGAATGTGTACAGATGTGTCCGTAGTGCAGCCGCATACTTAAACTTTCGGAGCTCAGTAAACGTCATGGCTTGTTAATGTTGTGGTATGTAAAGCTGTAGCTGTTGTGTAAGGTACACCCTAAATGGGGTGGTGTACCTTTGAATGTGTGTAGAAGTCTTGAGTTCAGAGGTACAATGCGTGCCTATGTACCAGCTACACACCCAGTACAGATAAGTGTGGCCACGTAGAAGGATATCCACGCCACAGTGGCAATACGGTAACCACAGGAGTGGGTGCGACATATGTGTGTACTGCAAACATGTACAATGTGATATGTATGTAGGGAACTACCACCCATGTGATAGTCAATGGGTGAATGGTGTAATGCAAAGGTGATGTTCATGCACCTTGTGTCATGCAGCTTGACGCCATGATAGTCATATCATGTATCTGTCACAGCGACACCCATATGGATGGAGTCAGTATCAGCTGGTGGAGCAAACATGGTGCTTTGTATGCAGGGGTTTGTAAAGCTAGGCAGGGAAAGTCCCCTGTGCTAGTCTGTACCGCAGGGAAGCATATACTGAACATGAGGGGCCCTATGACTGAGGACTGTGGTATGCCAAATGTATCTGACATGTAGCAGGTACTATGGTATGCTGGCCTCACTGTGTGTGTTCTGTCCATGAGCCACATTGCATAACATCCTGAGACATAGGGTACGATGTGCAGGTGGATGTGTATGTTGTCAATACCAGAATGGAGAATGGTGCCTAAAGGCAATGAGAGGACAATGTAGGATGTGTGGACTCCCGTACCATCAGCAACTGCCCTGGTAACTGTATGAAAGAAGTCCACCAGGTGTAGGGTCCATGCTCTGGCCCTAACAAGCCCAACCCGGGTGACATCAAAGGACGGGAGCCCAACAATGTCTCTGTGAATGACGTCCTTGATGATGTGCCCCATAGCCATGCAGAACAGTCCAGTCAGGTGTGTAGGACTATAGTCCCACTCGTGCATTGTGGTGCCACCTGTGTGTAGTGTGATAAATGCTGCTGTGTGCCATTCAGGGGCTACAATGTCTGAAACAAGGTTATTACTGAATATGGTGGCCTAGTGGGGAGACATGTCATTCAGAGGTTTGTGGACATCACAGCCTGGGACATTGGAAGGTGACATGGGGCCAGTGTCCCAGGACATATAGAGTGCAGATTAGTACTGTGTAGATGTGACCACAGGGACACCACAATGTTCCTGTATGGATTGTGGCCCTGTAGTGAGTGAGAGGGTGTAATGTTAGCATTGAATCCATCCTCCAGCATGTTGCCAACATCACCTGGGTCTGTAATGTTCCTGAGTGACTGTTGTATGTGACAGCAGATGTGGGTGTTGCCATCGACTACTGACATACCACCCTAATGCCTGGTAGTACACCCCGGAATGTGTCGCAGTCATGTTTACGTAGCTAGTCTTGGAGTATGTGATAAGGGACCCTGTGGCCCTACCAAGGCTAACCAGTGAGCTACCCCACCCATGGGAATGTACACTACTGTGCAACAGCCTACACCTGTTGTACATCATATGTCCATGGAACATGACCACCAGAGTGGCGTCTGTTATCTGGTGTGTACCATCATGGCTCTGTGTGGAATAGCATGATCCATGCAGTTGTGTACATGCTAATGAAGTGCACTTGGGTATGTTTCAGCATTTGTATGTGCATCGTCCATCTGCATGGGTGTCATGACGTTAACAACCGCTGTCAGAAGACGTCTGTAGTAGGTGTTGTAGTACTCATGTACTGTGTATGCTGTGATGGGTGTGGTGCCGGGATGTGGCTAACAAGGTTGATTAGCATATGTTCGGAATCCACCAATGAGGGGATAACCCCAGGTGTGTAACACCAGTCACATGGTGGTAGTGTTCATGTCAAGGTTAATGTAGGTCTTGGAGGTGGTGTGTATGGGTTGATCCAGCAGAGCGGAGGTTATGACTCATGGATGTGTCGGTACATGTGTGGCTATCCAAGTTAAGTGTGGGGTAGTGTCAGTCACACATCAGTAGTAGCTGTCTGAGCCCCACTGTCCAATATACCAACAAATGAGGTATGTTAACCGTGGGGTATGATGTTGACTCTGTAGCTTGTTACAATGTGTATAGCGGTCCCAGACACAGTTAGTTGCACGTGGAGCACGTCTGATGCATTGTGCTAAGTAACTAGCCAGGATGTGTGCACAACATAGTGGGATATGGGAACCCCTCAGCTGTGGGTGTGCCGGTCCAGGTATGTGCCTGAAAGGTATGGTCTGTCTATAACCTGTCATTGCAGGTGTGCTTTGCAGAGCCTAGAGGCAGGTCCCAGTCACTGCAGAGATGTTGGAGTGGTGCATTATAAGGTGTGCCTTGCCTGCGTGCGTCACAGAGGAAGATGCAAGCATTGTGTCACATGACCCCATGTCGTGCTTTCCAGTTCCCGTTCTGCCGGTGACTGTTATTGGAAACTGTGCAAGACAGGCAGTATAGAAGCAGCAAGAGCCTTACATGTGAGCTGTACTCCCCGGGCTGACAGGTGCAAGATATCTGTGCCACAGCATTGTGTTTGACCAGGTCAGTCAAAGAGGACAGATACCAGATGCCTGTGGAATGACAATATGAGCATAGGCAACTGTTGAAGTGACACAGTCGGTCATTGTACAGTGGTATCGTGTCCGGATGAATGCATAATGCTCCCCAGGGCTTGGCCCACACCCTCAGGGCTATAAGACTGGTGAGCTATTGCATGTCCCTTCACACGTAGTCTGTGAAGTGGCATCTCAGGGCAGTCACACTAACATGGAGAATGACAGTCACATCGTACCTGGTGAGGTGTGGCATGAGTGCATAGGTTATGTTGCAGAACCAGTTACCCGACAGCAAGATGTAAGCGACTATCGCCTTGTGTAGCCTGCTGTGTGGAACTGCAGTGTGACTCCCTACAGAGTCACCTATGACTGGTGTGTTGTGAATGTTATAACTCCCTATTGGCTGTATGTGATGGGCACACATGAGTCTGTGGGCTATAAGTTGGTGATGTTGTCTTCCATGATGGGGGCTACCTCTGATGCCTACACAGAGTATGGAGACGTACTGCACAAGTTGTCCTCGTAGGTGTGGCCTGTGGTGGAGATCATGTGAGACTATGTGATGGGTGGGGTGTGTTGCGAATGTTACACATCCCCCACATGACTGTCAGGTGCAGTCAGGGTTGGTGACAGCATTACCCCCAGCCATAGCAGTCAACCTCCTGTCCCCAAAATGAGGAACATTAGCCCTCATAATGTGTGACAAATGGGCAAAACGTGGAACACTTACAACTGGCTTACTAACAGCTTCAACTAGGAAGGGCATATGATGGCTAAAATAGGCTGGTTTTACGTATAAAAAGATATTCTAATGAATTAATATGATTCCCATCTATTTAGCCATGGCTAGCAGGTAAACAATTTCCAACAATGAATGTGTGACAGACCCTTTCAATGTGGATCCTTGAGGAACATGCACTTTTTAAGACCCCAAATGAGGTATGTTCCTCGTAATGAGGTACACTTGAGAGCTATGCCCCCAGCACGGCTGCAGAAGTGCATCCCCCACAGGCTGTAGTGTCGTATGTTGGGAGGTGAGCATTGAATGTGTACATGAGACAATTGCTCTATTGCCACATGTACGACATATCCATCATATAGACAGGCAGTAGCACTGGTATGTGACAGTTGGACATGCCTGTATATACAACCATGTCACACAGGATATGTGCGTTACGTGTGTACAACAGCTGTTGTACCATAAGCAAGCTGGGAAGTATAGGACAGCCAGTGTACCTGTGGGAAATGGTGTGGAATGGGTGCTATATTAATCAGTAGCTCATGACATGCTCATAAGTTCTGAACAAGTGCCTAGCATGACCATACAATACAGATAGGGTGTTGGATAATATCAACCCACAAGTGGTGATGACAGTCATTATGGGTGGCACCGCACTATAACCCTGCTGAGTATGGTGTGCATGTCCATGAACCATTATCACTGTAGATGTTAGCAGTACAGATGTACAAGACAGCACGGATGTTTGATTACAAATACCTTTGTATGTCACAGGAGTGTTCCACCAGTGGCCTGTTGACAGACTCACAACTACAAAAAGTGCAAGAGTGACATGTGCACATCACACCAGTGCCAGCTACAGTAGAACAGGGTTAATGTGTTGTACCCCACCCTCATTGTAGCCCATACCACACAGACAAATGTTAGGCATCTGTGTATGTAAGGCTGTGAATGGCCATGACCTATCAGTATAGCTGTGTCAGTGTTGTGAACAACATACAGAATGGGCTGTGTGGGTGAGGTGTGTGACAAATGTGCACAATCTGGTGGATGATACCAGCATTGTCACCGTTAGGTGAACATCCCTGAACCCATTAACTACTACCTAGGCTGTGGTCAACATTATGGACACTGTGTAAGGGATGGTGCTGTGCAGTGCACCCCCTGACTTGGTGACGTCTCCAGGCCCCTTAGGTAGTCATATGAGGTACCCATGTCATGTCAGGGTGCCATCCATGAGCACGGAGATCACTGGACAGGCATATACAGCACTGTGGTGACCAATATTGGATCACATACCACCTTTAAGGGGTAATGGCCATGCGTGGATGTGAGATACCAGCCTTCACAATCCTCACCTCCACTATGCAGCATGCTGTCTACCTTGCAGAAAGACATTTGCTACACCATGATGATGGACATGCTACATGTCCATATCCTGATCTGTAAGACATATGTCATGGACAGCCACCGTCCTAATACTAGGATCGCCACAGGCTGGACAGATCCCTATGCCAAATATGTGACATACTCCCGCCATACCATCCAACCCTGTCCATCAAAGCTGCACATGTCATCCCAGTCATACATGGTGTGATGGCCGCATGGTAGATGTACTATCAACTGACTGGATCAGCAATGTGGCACTGATGCACCTTGCGGTGGCATAATGGCTGTCTGTTACAGCCTGGAAACCGTGCCCGCACATGCTGTGGTTGATAACCATCCCTGCGAATGTCGTCTGACTAGCCATTGTCCCATGTCTATCACATGTGCAATACAGGCGATCCGTGGCAGGATGTTGAACAGTTGTACAGTGCTGTGTAGATGTATTTTGCAAAACACATGCATGTACAGGTGTCCATGCATATGTGTGCATGGTCACTGCTCAAGTCCATTATGGCTGTGTCTGTGTTGATATGTGACATATACACAGCATCCAGGTCAACAGCATTACCGTGGACACATCCAGGCATGTGCAGATAGGTAAGAACACAAGTGCAGGCAAATAGACATGCCCACAGCAAGACAGCATTCACATGGTGTATGAACACTGTAATGAGGTGACACACATATATGGTGATGATATCCAATGCATAATGGGTGTGACATGTGTGTGACACAAACATGTCAGTCATGTCAGTGTCATGATGCTTTGCAAAGATAACTGTGCAGATGTAGTAGATGTCATAGAAATGTATGTGCAGCAGTATCTCTGTACATCTCTGAAACTGTGACCTGTCACCATCATAATGTCTTACAGATAATGCCCCATACACGCCTTCCAGCATACAGCCGCCAGGAGGATGATGTCCTCATCCCACAGCTCCATGAGAACTATGACTTGTTGTTCAGCCATGTGCCACAGCATGCCCAGCAGCGGGATGACCTGTGGCAGGATCTACGCAGGAGGGTGAACAATGTGGGTGGCCATAACTGCACCTACCAGCAGGTGCGCAGACACTGCACAGACTTGATATGACATGCAAAACAGTGTGCCACTGCAATCGCCAGGGAACAAGGTGGAACAGGTGGTGGGCCACCAACACAGTCCCCACTCACACACACCGAGGAGCTACTGGCCAGTCTGGGGACACCCAGGGAACAGCATCCACAAACACTAGCTGCCATCGTGGAGGTGGGTGTCTACCAACCAATGAGCATGGAGTTGCTTTGTAAGTCAGTACTGCACATATGGCTATTATATCCCATTTAGTTGCATGTGTCACTGTACATTATGTAAAGTAACAACATATGCAAGGTATGTGGACACACATGCTGCATACTACAGTATGCTACTCTGTGTATGCACACATGTGCATACTATATGCTATTACACAGGCGAATGTGTTAACATACACAGTGCAACCTGTGGCTGTCATACAGTCGTGGATAATGTTCATACTGCTGTGTCACCCCTATACAGGTACCTTTGGCGTGCCGCACAGACATGAGTCCATTGCAGGTGAGACTGTCATCAGTATCAGGCATGTTACAGTGTAGATCTATTTGCCATGTGGCCAGTTAACACTTGCACACTTGATGTTTGTTCCAGTCACGATATACAGGTCGCATCACCCATCATTCACACAGGCCAGCCATGTGCAATATATACAAACGAAAAGATACACCGCCTTGAAACCACAGTACTCGTCATTGCGACATGTGTGGTCAGTTGTGCATACAACGGTGGAGGTGTTCTACAATGGAGGCATATGTAGTATGCATTGGAACAACATGTGTGGTACACACACAGTACCACAAAGTGAGCTGTGATATGGGCAGCCCACAGGTGTCACTATTGTGTCATATGCCCCTGCATTGGGTGCACACATTGTGATGTGCCACCTGACATGTCCCAGACACGTAGTGTTCTGTCTGCAATATTGTCACACTATCGCATGACCTATACCCCACATACCAAACATACAACTCATTGTCTGCATAGCCCTGTGGATTGTGACATATCTGACATCTATGGGTGTATGTCATATGGGACAACACAGACATGTGAGATAGATGGCCATCACACACATTTGCCCAACACTTGTGCACACATGGCCATGGGGGATGGCCAGAGATATGTAGCCACACAGTACATGGGATGTGTATACACCCTGTTGCACATTGTCCACACATGGTCCAATTATAGCCTTAGTTGACCGATTATATGGTTGATGTGGTACACTGGACATCCTAACAGCCTGTGCACAGCTACTGGAGGTGTCACTGAAGTCTACCATATACGATCTGTTGAACATCACGACTGTGTCATAGCATGCAGTTATGGCTATGCAATGTGTACATATTATGCATTCTACAGCAATATAGATGCCTCATAATGCCATGCAATGGCACAGTGTCTGTATTTCACACTGTATAGCAATGTAGACGGCTCACACTACCCTCTCATGCTCATGCACATTTGCTAAACATGCATTCTATCTGTAGGGCATACAGACAACACTGCAATGTGAAGCCCATTATGATGCTGTACATGTGTCAGGACACCATTGTGTCAGACATGTATGCATGTTAATGCACATGTCAGCAGATTACATGTCAAGGTCACGTCAGCCATGTGTACTGTTATCCTGTTCTGGGCCACATGGTGTATCACGGGGATGCATGCATACTACCATGATTGTGTGAACTGCATGGCTACTGATATGACACCTGCTTGCTGTAGTGTGCACCCCAGGGAGGTATGCTTACTAACACTATTAATGTCTGAGCTGCATGCCCTCTGCTGTATCACAGGCATGCTGCATGCCATCTGACAAATCACATGCATGGTGTGTTGTGTGTGTGTGTGTCTGTGTGTGTGTCTGTGTCTGTGTGTGTGTCTGTGTCTATTGTACTTTACAGTATTTCTTTGCATTCACAGGTGATGTAGGTGCGTTACCCTCCTGCGGTCCATCTGATGTTAGTGTCCCCACAGATACTAGCGGTGATGAACATATGCATGAGGTACAGGCAGGGTTGTCAGGGGCTGAATCTGTGCCAATGGTTACCATCCCAGCTATGTCCCCCTCTTCTCCGCACGCAGTTCTGCTGCCAACACATACCGCATCACCAGTGGCCATAGAGGAAGGACAGTCAGCATCTGTTAGCGTGGAACAGGAACGTGTGGTGGCTACAGAAGGTGTGTCTACACACCATGGTGTCAGTGTAATGACTGCAGATGTGCCACACAGGCATGTGGCCGATGCTGTTCGTAGGAGGACCTCTGGCAGACATGCACCTGCAGGACAGAGCGCAGCAGCTGGTATCACCAGACGCATGTTCCAGACTGTAATGGCGGCACAGGCACGTGCTGAATGGCAGAACAGAGAAGGGCAGAGGCTGCATAGGGCTGCTATCCATACCCTAAATGACAACATCCAGGCATTGTCAAATGCTCAACAGCAGATTGCTGATGTTCTGGATAGGCGATTGGGTGACATGGTCGGAATCCTTGACCGAGGCATGGCAATCCGCGAGCGGGAGCTGTCTGTGCTGGAACATCTGGTAGGAGTGAGGCGTAGGCCACGTGGACGTAGGCCAGCAACACCACCTAGTGTAGGTTGACGTGAGCGTGCCACCTCACATGCCCACTCCCATAGTGCCGGTAGCAGTAGCAGTGCAGCTGGTGCTGCGCTATCCACACCAGGACACAGCAGGCCACGTGGACGTGGCCCTGGATGTTCTCAGCGGGGACACGGTTCCAGCGGACATGTGTCGTCGGACAGTAGCCACTCCGTACCTCCAGCTGGTAGTGCCCGTGCAACCCCAGGCAGGCACAGGTCACGTGGCCATGGACGGACACAGTGAGCTGTACAACCTGGTCTGTACAATCTGGGACTGTCAATTATACCCCGTGTAGGCCTCACAAATGGCAGAACTGTGTACACACATACACGCACACAGCAAACACAACTGTAGGGCTCCACAACATCCACATGCATTCTGAACAGACATGTCCAATCAACTCACCAGCCCTTACACACACACATGATGTCATCCATTGGTGCAGCCTATGCCCCTGGCAAACATATCACCCTGTGCATATGTTGAAGCCTGTGCCACATCTCTGTCATCCACACCATTGGTGCAGGGTTATGCTCAAATATTCTGATGCACAGGGTGAACAGAATAGTGAGTGGTGTATGTAATATTACCTGTGTATGCATAGTGAGGGATGTGTATGTTGCAGTGGTTGTGTGTGAATACTGAGAGATGTGTATGTGACATAGGTTGTGTACTGTCGACATGCACCGGTCATACCATGTAGTTCAGGTGCAGCATGCATTGTGATGTGTTCACGGTATGTGTCTCGGTTACATCTGTAGCACCATGTTGGTTGTGATACCCTGGTTCCCTCCTATGGTGTACTTGCATGTGCCTACAGGTAGCAGTGTTTGCAGTCCCCCAAGTGTAACTGTGGATTACTCACAGGCACGTCTGGCAATATCAGCATGCTACATGTACCCTCAACCTGACTGTTGGAAACACCAACATGACACAGATGTCTGCACATATACTGCACCTGACGCATGTGGTCAGTGCCACAGGCTACACTGGACAGAGACGTGACATACATAGCAGGACACATTACAGATATGGTGACATGGTGCAGGGCTTGTACACAGTGGTCTGGCCAATGATGATGTGAGGTGTCACTTGGTAGCTGGAGGCCACACTGTGCAGCAGTAGGACCCTGTAACAGTACGGGAACATGGCCACATTCACGGGGTGTACACCACTATAATGCACACCTCATAGTGTTCAGGTGGAGTCCCTTGCCTATGTGGTTATCACCCTCACTGTACTATGCACCCACACGACGTGTCACAAAGAAGGAACATGCACAGGTAGCCAGTATGGCTGGAACCTATGGCATCAACAGGGTAGTGCACTGCATCACCATTATGGGTTAGTCACCACATGGGGTTAGTGATCATTTCTCACTGTATATTAGCATACACCCTCTCACCAAGCACCAGACATACATACAGACACACACACACTGTGGTGACCACACATGTGTATACGGACAGCCAATGTCTGTGATGCACCACACCAGCCGACGTCATGCTTCCCACACTGACGTATGTACAGATCTCTACAACAGTGTACAGGGATGTGTAACAAGTGGGACATATTCCACGCGATATGTGGCATCTCTGATCACACATTCGGACACACATGGCAGTGCTGGGAATGATACACCTGCCATATGATGACACGTTTGATAGACATGCAGCGGTATTGATTGCATTATGTGTACCAATGCTATATCTGGCAATTGTGCTGCTATATGCACACGGGAGGTTGTAGGTGTTACAGGTGCCATGTGACATATAGTTGGTAACACCTGACCGCTGTGTATGCATTATGTCAGCACCATCACGTAACAGTGACATAGCGTACTGTTTGCACATGGCATGATAGGATGGTGTGTGACACAACTGTGAGCCACCCCCTGCACACATACATCTACACAGGTGGTTCACCACTTTATGTATACACATCCCTCCATACGTGCTGTTTGTATGTCACTGTATACAGGTGTCAATGATGGGTCTGCATTGCGACTGCATGTCGTAGTTAGGTGCAACTATGTTATGGACATCGGCCACTGCACATGCATGGTTGCTGCATGCACAGTACAGATGTCACATGTGTCTCCTGTTGCCATGTTTGTATGCATTGCTTTTGTTGGACATGTGTGTTGACATACATAACACATGGACTGTGGTATGATATCACGGGTGTCACAGGCGACCAGTACAAGGGTATGTGTCCTGGTCAACATTGCTACCCCCTGTAGTGTGAGCATTCAACAGACATGGACTCACCTTCCATTTGCATGCGTAGCATTGCTTAGGCCACTGTTATGCACGAGGTACATCAAAGGCTATGCTATGTATGTATGTGTTGTGTGTGCAGTCCATGCACACATCCACACAATCACATGTATGACATATCCAGATGTGTGTTCATTGGTGTACAGCAACAGTCATGTGTCACAGCTGTGTAAGGGCCGTGGTATGTCTTGAGCTGACCTGTTCATGTATACTGGTATTGTTGCAATGCATAACACCTGTTGGATCCCTGTTGGTACATGTGTACTCTGCACAGCTGGTGTACACCTCTGTACAGCCCAGTGGTCATGTGTCACATGGTGTTGTGGTACTGTAAGGCTGTGTATTGCTGCACCGATGACATGGTGATGACTTGACAGCTACAGTGTACACTGCAGTGTGTACGTGTGTGACCTGCACCTGTGACAGCTGTGATGGCAGCTGTGTGTGTACAGGTCACTGCATGTGTGTGACCGCCCTGTGCGTGAGGACAGTTATACCTTACTGTGCCCTTCTGTACTGTGCCCTTCTGTGTGTACACTCCATCTGCATGCACGACAGCCCTTTGCAACAGCTAAGTGTGTGAGCATGCCCAGTATGCTGTTGTGTAGATGGACACACAGTACAGTCCATGTATGCAGTTGTGTAGATGGACACACGGTACAGTCCAAACTGAGACCTTCCGTGTTTACACTCCATCTGCATGCAAGACGGCCCTTTGCAACAGCTAAGTGTGTGAGCATGCCCAGTACGCCATTGTGTAGATCAATACACAGTACAGTCCGAACTGACGTATATTACCAGGTGTGCGGCCATGACCAGTGACACCTTGTGTCGGTGATGTCCCTGTGTGCATGGGCATGGCCGTTGACATCCTGTATTGCCATGGTGGTCATCCAGGCAACAGATTTCCGTCTTCAACGTCAGGATGGATGCCTACCGAGTACACACTGGGTGACTATCTGGAAGGGTGTACTGTCTGTGGAGCATACTGTGTCTATGTATTGTTGTTGTAGTGCTCCATACATGTATAGTTGCCCCGAGTACACCACTGCCGTGTGTTTGTGTACATCTACCGTGGGACAGTACTATGTCTGATCGTACACTGTCTATACAATCCCTGCCGGCGTCCTGGCATTTGCGGATGATGACACGCGCCTAGAAGAATGCCTGTGGGACTGCTGTGTTTAGTAATCTCGGTAGCGCGTTCTGTAAATGCGTCGTGCTGTAGTGTGATAGGGTAGTTAGGTGTAAGTTCGATCCCCAGCCCTGCCAAGTGTGTGTGTGTGTGTGTGTGTGTGTGTGTGTGTGTGCGCATGCTCCTGTCCGCCTGGGGACTCAGGTTATGCTTTTAGACGCTTCACACCACAGATATATCCTGCTGACGTCTTTGCCTTTGCGGATTTCGACACGCACCTAGAAGAATGCCTGTGGGACTGCTGTGTTTAGTAATCTCGGTAGCGCATTCTGTAAATGCGTCATGCTGTAGTGTGATAGGGTAGTTAGGTGTAAGTTCGATTCCCAGCCCTGCCAAGTGTGTGTGTGTGTGTGTGTGTGTGTGTGTGTGTGTGTGTGTGTGTGTGTGTGTGTGTGTGTGTGCGCATGCTCCCATCTGCCTGGGGACTCAGGTTATGCTTTTAGATGCTTCACACCACAGATATATCCTGCTGACGTCTTTGCCTTTGCGGATGTCGACACGCACCTAGAAGAATGCCTGTGGGACTGCTGTGTTTAGTAATCTCGGTAGCGCATTCTGTAAATGCATCATGCTGTAGTGTGATAGGGTAGTTAGGTGTAAGTTTGATTCCCAGCCCTGCCAAGTGTGTGTGTGTGTGTGTGTGTGTGTGTGTGTGTGTGTGTGTGTGTGTGTTTGTGTGTGCGCATGCTCCCGTCCACCTGGGGACTCAGGTTATACTTTTAGACGCTTCACACCACAGATATATCCTGCTGACGTCTTTGCCTATGCGGATGCCGACATGCACCTAGAAGAATGCCTGTGGGACTGCTGTGTCTAGTAACCTCGGTAGCACATTCTGTAAATGCATCATACTGTAGTGTGATAGGGTAGTTAGGTGTAAGTTCGATTCCCAGCCCTGCCTAGTGTGTGTGCGTGTTTCCAGCTGCATGACAACAGTACATTGCTTTTACAGTATTCACTCACCATAACATCTGTGCGGCGTCTTCTCCTTTGATGCCGCTGTCTACAGGCTAGACGTATGCCTGTGTGATTTCCGTGATCTACTAATCACGGTTGCACGTTCTGTCACTGCGTAATGCTGTTGTGTGGTACAGTGGTTACGTTCGTGTTCTGCTCACAACCCTGCCATGTGTGTGTGTCTGTGTGTCTGTGTGTCTATGTCTGTATCTATATATATATATATATATATATATATATATATATATAGATATTTTCTGCACATAACTCTGCTCTTGCATGGACAGCTGACTGTTTCATGTATCGCATATTTGCATAGCTTTCACATACCAATGGGGTATGTTGCAAATCCCAACATTGTCCGTGCAACGTTTGTGTTACGGGTGGTGTTACACGCCCTTACAGGCGTTTGCTGTATAGCTTGGCAGACATCTATCCTTGCTGTACTCTCACTCTACTCGTACACACCGGAGGCTTCATGTATCATGGCCTAGTGTTGCTGTGTGTATGTCTATTTGTGCTGTGTGCATGGCTGTGGGTATGTCCCACTATCATCATTTGTAAAGGTGACAGCCCTATAGGTACTTCATGTGGACTGCTATGTCATTTGACATGTCAGCACATACCTGCGGACAGTACTGAACGTCCTACTGCAGCGCTTTTCATACCTTCTGAGTTATCTTGCAGTCGATAATGCTGTTTCCTCACACTTGTATCTGTTTCTGATCATACCACTCCACCTCCTAGAGCAAACATCTGGACAAAGCCTTAACTGATAGTGGGACACATAGGGGCAGAATTTAAATATTGCTCTTACAAACGTAGATAGTTGACACAATAATAGGTTTTGCATTAGTATGACTTTTCTGATGGATTTGGTGTAACTCACATGTTTGTCATTATTTAATGACTTCAGTTCTCAGGAATTTGCCAGAATGGTACTGATTTTAAGTGGAACACACCAAACATATGAGGCAAAACTCTGCACATTCTACATAAATCTGTACAGTTGCGGAGTATGTGTCTGATACAAGATATCAACTTTCTGACACCAATACACACACTGTATGGCGGCATCACAGGCCAGATGCCATTACATTTATATTGCAGGACACACCCACCCAGAGGGTTGTATTCCTCACACAGGCCAACAGCTGCTTATCCACACTAATTATTCTATCATGTACCTTATGTGTACGCCGGTATTTGCGCTTTCCGTCTGTGGCAGAGCTCACGTACGAGTATGGGGGACTGGACATTGTAACGGTGACACTGCATGACACCCTGAGGGACACATTTCTTTTGAGTCTATTAACCTTCCACATTGACTTTCACAGGGCATACATTGTCATTCACTTTTGTCAGAGTACATGCGTATGACTTGTACATGTTTTGTCATTTGTCCTGATGTCTTTCTTCTCACCTGTCCACCTAGTATCACTAGTTCTGTACATGCATTTTGGACAGGTTACCTTCATACCTCTCACCTGTACACATTATGGGTAAATGCCGTGATGTTTGACCTTTGCTCTTGTTACATTTGTCATAATAATGTGCCTTTCTGGTAAATTACTGGCAAGGCATTACGAACTGTGCGGTTAGATAATAGTGACTGATATTTCTATGTCATGATTAGTAACACTCATAACATTCGTATTCCTGGCTACGCCAGTATTCTATCAACGTTCTGACTTTGTCTGGGGTATATCTAATATAGCCCCTATTTGTATTTCCTGTACTATGCCTTAGTGCAGCTGTCTTATTCTGACAGTTTGCCAGGTATGGTTACCATCTTGGTCGTACGCATGTCCATCCATGATAATCGCCTACATGACACTGATATAGGGCCCTGCATATTCCCACAATGGTTTACGCAATATCCAGTGGATGGTTTGCCCCATTATTGAGAATATAGGCGTGTGCTATACCCACATCATTCCCACGGGGCGGACCTAATAAATCTCTGCCAAACAACACCTAAGCCCATTTCTGCATACCCATGATTCCCATACCTGACACCCCTCCACAGGTGTTGTTTTCATAGTACAATGTTTTCCAACAATCAAAGTTTTTATTACACTATTTAGTTTACAATTTGTTAAACACATGAATATCATCTTGTTTTTAGAAAAGTTGTCTGTTAAACAAGTATTGCTGTTTTCTCTGTTTTAGTTAACAATGTTAAGTAACGGTAAAGGTTCAGCCTTTATTCAATGGATTAATTCACTTTAATTATTCATTCAAATTAATTATTCATTTAAATTAAACAATTATTTTAACTGGTTGTGTTAACCACTCAATACTTAAGGGATGATAGTAGTGAGATTTAGTTACTCTGATGAAGCCCTAGGGTGAAAGCGCTTAGTTTGTCTTGTTGCAGTTTGTGCTTTTGGTCCAGTTTGTAATAAAGAAGTTTTTTATCGGAAACCAGGATCCAAGGTTCACTGAATTCTTTGTGTTACAAGTTTTTTACGTAAGTGGATTTCAGTACCCCTCCACAGTACCCATTACACATGTTTAATGTGAATGGTACTAAAGTGTGGAGACACTTATAAGCACTCCCCACTCTCCGGATATCAGTTCGTACGCCATACATTCTATCGACACATGTGTTATTACCCTTGCACCTGCTACTGTTGCATGTACAGCTATATCGTATTTGCTGAGGTCACTTATTTTGCGTCAGTGACGGTTGACACTACGTATGAATCAATTTTTGGGGTCCTGCAATGGACACCTATATTCATGTTTAAAGTGTAGAACTTGCCGGAATGTCACTTTCTGGCCAATGGTTTGGAAAGCAGCGGTTTATTCACCTTTCGTGCATGTCTGTTTGTCTACCCATATTAGCTATGCCGTGGCCTATTTATGTACATATGTCATATCTACGGGACATATGTTTGTTGTGTATACATATATACATGTACAGTCCTCATTTCATAATTTGCTTTGTTTTACGTCTGTGGATTATGTGTATACACATATATCTATATCCATACCATACCTTTCCACTGTACAGATTGTCGCAGAATGTACAGCTGGTTGCCTCTTTATCTTCGGTGTGTTTTTCATAACCTTGTGTCTATCTGGCAATTTAGTGGCATTTCATTAAAGACTTACGTTGGGAAATACTGGCAAGCAGTTCAGGTTACGACTGCATACCCTTCAGAGAATCCATGCTACTGACACACTCGTTATTCTATCCACTTTCTATGTTTGTTCTGGCACATATCTGGGGTTTGTCCCTATTTGTACCAGTAGTTTGCATGCCTTTGTCCAGTTTCATACTTTACAGGGTTAACAGGTTTGAGCCATGTATATATAACGTGGGGGAAACAGCATTCATTTACTTATGCTGTGAGTGGATCACACATGCACAGGCGCACTTGTATTTACATGTTGTGGGTTACATCTGTTTAATAAATATGTGTGCTTGCGCGGCCTTTCATACTTCTGACTGTAACACTTACTTATCTGTAGTCCGGTTTATGGACTGGTGTGAAACACACGGTTCACCTTTATGTATTTAACTGTGTGTACAGCACGAACACATTTATTACACTTTACAGGGATATCTGCAGTGGTCGTAGGTCAACCGGGACTGCATTCACGTTGGACGGATGCCGGAAACAGTATTCTGCTGCTGTTCTGCTCATTGATATGCATACCCATAGTACTTAGCGACATCAACATACGCCTCACTGCTTCACTTACAACACAGGCATCCATTGCCCTGCTGTGGGAAACGCTTTACTACATATTACACATTCCCTATTGCCTACTGCTGTGGACCCCAGCTGCATTGTTAATCACTCTGAGGATATGCAGAACACCAGGGCATATAGTCGTATCACATACACGTTTCTGATTGTCAGGGTGTTCATGTAGTGATCTGGGTATGGGCTTGTCTGCCTGGTGAACGGAACTTCCCTGGCCGAGTTCAAATGTCAGATGAAGCATGTGGACAGGGAGCTTCTCCCTATTATGAACATTTTACCTGTATTTATAGACACATGTGTTTGGGCACCTATTAGGAGCTTATTCTGTTGGCTGTACATATTATGGGTTGGGTTGTTACGGTCCATACTCCACGGTGAGGGGGGGGGGTTCCCATTCACATTTGACTATTACCTGTATTCATTCATACAGGGATTATTTTCTTGGACATGTTGTGACTACAGGTATGCAGTTGTACATTACACAAATGTCATGGGTTGTTACTGTACATGTATATGGACCATACCTCTCGACCTCTTTGAGCAACAAATCTGCGCAAACCCTACATGATGGGGAGAGTAAGAGGGACACATTTTAACTAATTTCCTTACAAGCTTATAACATTGATAGAATACTAGGTTTTGCATTGTCATGACTCTTCTGTGGGATGTGCAGTGTTATTCTTAATGCTCATTATTTCGTAACGTCAATCCACACCTATTTACCGGACAGACGCAGATTGTCGGAGGCACACAACACTATGAGCCAATACTCTGGTCATTCTGCGAATATCTGGACAGTTGAGTGATATGGTACGAACCTCTGTAATACGCGGTTGTGTTCTGGCACAGCAGTAGCTTGGCATTAGGGACAGATGTCGGGACGTGCTGGCAGACAGTTGAGTTTCAGACGTCATACTCCGGACATTAATGCCATTGTGCAAACTGTCATTCTATGATATATCTATGTTTATCCATCCACATGGATATATTCCTGCTTGCACCTGTTATACATTCTAGGGATCTCACTCCTCTGAGCTCTCCATACACCTGCTCCTCTCTACCCTCCAGCTTAACCAGACTTAGCTGACACTTACTTGACTCCAAGTATGTCATTGTTGTAAATTTCTGTATTACCACTACAAAACTCTGGATTTGTACTGTCTTATTATGCACATTTTATGCATGTGTATTTCCTGACTGTATGTCTTTTACTCTTGTATTTTACCTTTAACATTATGTAGCCTTTATTTCCTTGTATTGCTTGTGGAGCTTTTCTACCCGGGCCTCCGCTGTTACTGGGCACTTCTTCCAGTGGACTTCCCGGGTACTCAGACTGCACATACATGAATAACTTCTAACAGCTATCTTTGCATATTGTACCTGCTGTTGTACCTTTGTCTCACTTGTATTCACGGCTCTGTCCAGATATCTAGCTCACACAGGTTGTCAGGTATGGTCGGTCACGCCGGCACACACTAAGTATCCCTCGCACTTCATCAGGGTTATCCTGTTAATGTCGGGTGTCTTCCTCACCCTTCTGCCGTTTGCCACTATGCGAGTGTGCAATATATTCTCCTGCATATTTGTGTGGGGACACGTGCGTCACGGGAAGGTGTTTTATCCTGGGTACTGGGTTATGCGTGACCACTCAGGTCTGGACAGTGTCTTGGACCTGTACTTCACGTTCTGACTTGTGTCCAGATATGTACAGGATTGGACATCTTGTCATCATACCCATTCTACTATTTACACAGGTTACTTATCCCGTAAGGGATATTCCAGAAATTGGACCATTCCACACAAAAACGATATCGAAATGTATTTTGGCTTTATGAAAATGTGCAGGGGGTTTAACATGCAGGGAATACATGGTTTGCTATCCTGACACTGCCTAGGGTGACAATACCTACTACATATGCGTAGGGGTCGGTATGTGTAGCTTGTGTCTGCAATGGACCAGTGGGCCACGTACGAGTGGATTTGGTGGATGTGCTGTTATGGGGCTGGGTTGTGTGATGTGGAGGGTATGCTGGGTAGCCCATTATGCAGCCAGGTGTGTTGCATTTGTTATGGCCAGTTCCATCAGGACCAACCTGTGGGTATGTGACGTTGACATATCTATACATTTTGATCGCACATTTACATGATACATATGTTTGTGGGATTGTGTTCTACACTATGGCCTGTCTGCTTGTCTTGCAGCTGTTTCTCCATGTGTTTGTGTTTATGTCCACTTCACCCGCTGCCCCCTCCTATACCTCTGGGTCACCTTTTCTGCATACGACACAGTATCGCCTTTGCGGGTTTTACCATTACCCATCCACCCCTCACATGTAAATTACTCACATCCGATAGCTCACTACTTTTGTTGTTGGGCCATGACACGGCCAGAGTTGCACATTGACTGCCCTACAGGTGTCGGGTACCTTTATGGTTGTGTGGACTACCCTGCCATGTTTGCTTCCCACGTGCTATACCTCACACACATAGGTACACTCCCATACTTCACTTTCATTACTTAGTTGGTATACCCGGGTACTACCCGTTCGGCTGTGTCACATACTAAGTAAAACACAGAAAGACCAACTAATTCAGTCCAAGTGCACAGCCAAGTACAAGACACCAAACAGTTGTTTTAGCGCTTTCATTCACATTTATTATACAGTGAACTTCCTCAGAAACAACTTCACCATCCTTCAAACATTATTTAAATACTGAACAAATATACTTAATTGACTAATTACTTAATTACTTAATTAAATATTAAAGCTGTAACCATAAAAACTTACTTTGAAAAAATATATATATATTATACATATGTAAGTGCAAATATGCCTACTTATCCAAGATATTAACATTAAAAGCACTTATAACTATAATGAAATTGCATTTGAAAACATTAGTTATTCATTTCCAAAAAGCATTTTAAATTTATGGTCTCATTTAGGCCAGGCATTCTGTCTGCCCCTAAATAAACCTGCCAAATAGATTCCTTACATTCTAACACCAATTTTTTGTTTCCACTAAACATATCATTATTAATACTATCTAATACTGAAAATAAAAACTTTTTGAATTGATTACAATGCACAGAGTGCCTAACCAATGCATTATTGAAGTCTTTCTTTTTAATGGCTAAAAGGTGCCCACTAATCCTAACCTTGAGAGCTCTAGTGGTCATTCCTATATAATAACTAGGACAGGTTTGACATTGAGCTACATAAATGACCATAGTAGAGTTACATGTGTAATACATTTTTGACCAATGGGTCATACGTAAATGTGAAAAATATACTGAAGACGAACTATTAATGTACCTACATTGTTTACAATTATAACAAGGAAAAGTCCCTCTAGTACTAATAAAATCACTTGTGTTTCTATTTAGATTTTCTGTTTTTTTCTCTAGGATACTTTTTAAATTAACCACCTTCTTAAAGGTAAAATAAGGTTTTATACCTGTGGTTTTAACCAAATCTTGATTACCTAATATTATCTTCCAATTTTCGACTATAATGTCTTTTATGATCCACATTTCATCACAAATGGGTAACATAAATGCACTATTAAATTCGTCCACTTTATTCAACTCAAATTAATTTATGGGTAAATTCAATGTCAGAATTGGTGCTGCTTTGTTGTTACGAGGTACTATTACTTCCTTCTCTATAGATTTTAGCCAAGAAGCTTGATATCCTCTATTGAGAAAAAATCTTCTTAGTATACCCATTTCAGTGGAAAAAATGTTACTTTCTGAAGTTAACCTACTTAGGCGAATATACTGACCCTTAACGACACCTTTTTTCATATGAAAAGGATGTATACTTTCTTTATGTAAATATTGATTACAAAAGGTGGATTTTCTATATATCTTACTAGAAAATTTCTTAGCCAAAAAATCATAACTCAAATCTAAATCTAGAAAGTTAATACTAGTTCCATATCCACCAATGGAGAATTTCAAAAAGCTAGTGGTGTCATTGAGATAATTAACAAACTCATGAAATTCTTCCAAGGTACCCTTCCATAAGAAAAACAGATCGTCTATATAACGCCTGTAGAACACAATATTATCTGTATACCTGTTGTTGTTATCTAAATAATTATACTCCCAGTGGGCCATGGTTAAATTTGCAAATGCTGGTGCCACCCTTGCTCCCATGGCCACACCGGAAACTTGTTTATACAAGTTGTCATTGAAACTAAAAAAAATATTGTCCAAAATAAGCTCCATTAGTGTACATATAGTATTAACTTTGATGTTACTAAAATTACTAAATTTAGTTAAATATTGCCTTAAGTAATCAACACCTATCTCAGAATCAATACAGGTGTATAGAGACTGTACATCCAAGGATGCCATAAAAAATTCAGATACTGTAGGTTTAAACTCCCTAAGTTGTTCCAACAAATGCCAGGAATCCTTTAAATAATACCTCGAAGCCTGTACAATTGGATTCAGAATGTAATCTAGCCATATTGAGATATTTTCTGTTTTAGACTTTGCTGCAGATATAATAGGCCTAAAAGGGGTTTAACTAAATTCTTCTGTAATTTGGGAATTCCGAACATACATCCTAACCGTGGAAATTCAACTTGTAAAAAATTATAAGTTGTATAATCGATTTCACCCTGACTGAACATATCAAATAAACAAGTATCTAATCTTAGAAAACTTTTTTGAATGTCCTGACTATTTACTCTCTGATATGTATGTTCGTCTACCAAAAGATCTTCCATTGAATCGATGTATTGTTTGTTATCCATGATGACTATTTTACCCCCTTTGTCCGCCTTCATAACTCTTATCTCATTATTGTCCTTAAGTTCCCTCAAGGCCAGAATTTCTGAATCATTCAAATTGTTGTTATTATTAATTCTCGGTATCTTCCTTATAGCTTCCTCGCAAATATTTTGGAACACTTTCAATGTTCCAATAAGTGGGGGATTATATGTGCTGGCCTTTTTAGGACCTTGCTGCACTGAATTACAACTAATGTCTTGTAAAATATATTTCAAATTCAACTTCCTAAGTGTTAATCTAAAATCTATAATGTTTTTTGCCACATTGAAACTATTAGACGGTATAAAAGAGAAACCTTTTCGAAGTAAACTAGTAAGAGGTTCTGAAATAGTGAGATGGGACAAATTATGTATTTGTATTTCATAATTATTAATATTTGTCTCGTCTACCACCTCTTTCTGTTTCTCAACCTGCCTTTGGGTTTGTTCTGAACTACTTTGGACCAAGTAGGTGTCCTTTTGTTTCCTTGCTTGTCGACTAAAAAAGGCGCTCCATTAGAAGCCCCTTCATTACAGTTGTTGTCATTATTATTCAAATTCAAATTAGTATCAGAGCTTGAATTGTCTCCATTGTTTAAATTACTTGTTGTAGTTCCACAATTTTCACAATTCCCATTGCCAGATTGAATGGCGTTAGTGGGCCCCCCACCCCCACCATTATTAGACCCTGTATAATAAATGTGAATGAAAGAGCTAAAACAACTGCTTGGTGTCTCGTACTTGGCTGTGCACTATGTTTGCAGATGACTGTAAACTTGGCGCCATCATAAACTCCCCAGAAGATATCAAGATCCTCCAAGAGTACCTTTCCCAAACAAATAGATAATGTCAAAGCCATGGACTAAAACTCAATGCCAAGAAGTGTATAACAGCATTCTTCAACAAGCATGATCACCCTTGTAAATATCATATTGACAACACATTCCTGATCGTTGATCCCATAGTCAGTAATCTGGGAACCTATGTCAACGAAGTCCTTTGATCACCACATATCCACTATTATAAGGAAGTGATTTTTTTCCATTGCATAGCTTATATATAAAGGTATGGTGTCCAGGTCCAAGAATGTAATCATTCAACTGCACTTTGCTCTCATCAGGCATTGAATATAATGCCTCATGTGGTATATACCTTTTCAAACACTTGGCACAACTGGAACAACTTCCACACTTTCTCACAGGAAAAAAATAATCTATGGCCTAAATCATAAAAAACTATGCATACCATATGAAAGCTTTGGTCCTCTTCCTTGTATCATACAGGCTACTAAGGTGTTACCTTTACCTTGCATATACAGTCTCATCAGACCCTACACTGAAAACCCTATTGCACATTCACAAATCCAGTGGTAACATTAACACCCAATCAAGGGATCTCAGTCTCTTTTGCAACATGGCATGTTGGAGGAATAGATATGTACTACAAAGAATACAAATCTTATAGAACTGTCTCCCACTCACCATAAAGCAATGCACTTCTCTTACTTAGTTCAAATGAAATTTGGATGACTGGGTGGAAAATCATGAATTTATCCCCAGCATAGCACCCATGTCCCTTACGGAAAGGGGCATCAAGTTAATGTCCCAACACATCCTTGTTCTGTGCACTTCTTGGTTACTCATACACATAATATAACAGCTAATAAACTACCATGGGAATGCAAGGCTCGGCTTGTTTTGATCCTCACAGATCAATGACCTAGTAAGTACCTAGGAAGTTATGAACCTGTAAACAGAGTATACAAAAACAAGTAAGTCAAAGATTTTTGAAACAATTGAACATAACAGTGCAAACATTTTCTTTACTTTTTCTTTTTTTATATTTGTGCATAATGTGTTTTTGTGCATGTGCAGGTAATCCTAGGTTTGTCTTACACCACTACTGTAATTTAAATTCTAATATTCCTCTATGTACCGCTAAGTAATATGTGGTAACTTCTACTTGTACTTCAGTGTTCAAACAAAACTGCGACTGCCTATATAGCCTGGCTTGATTCCAAAGAGTGTCTGTGGACTAGATTACCAGCTTGGTTTACAAAGTAAATAAGTCAATATCAGAGCCGTCAGTGCTTCTGCTATTGATGCTGATGATTTTCTCTGCACTGATGCTGCGGCCTGGGGTTTTGGCACTGATGATGCCAGTTTTTTTTTTTGTGTTGATGTTGTATCTAGCCTTTCTGTCCCACATTCTCAGCTTCTTGTTTCTCAATAGTGACTCAGGCTTTGGCATTGACTTCAATGTCAAGTCAAGAACAGGTTGTTGCATTAGTTTCATTTGGTGTTTTTCCGTTCCTTGGCAACCCAGTTATGACAAGAGTAGCATCTGCTGGAACCTTTGACTATGACATATGTTACAGAATAGGTCAAAGACACTGCAGCCCTCTTACAGTCCCCTTCCACACTATCTGGTGAAAAAATGGCTTCAATCTCCTGCTTGGATTCAGTCCCCCCAAAGTATTGAGGAAGGCAATGTACAAGAGAAAGTATTTAGCTCTCTAGCAGAATCTCCCATAACAGCCGTGGGTGATGATGGGGATGTTAATTATTCTGACTGTTATCCACATAACTAAATTTTGAGAATTCTGTGAATTAATGCAGTAATGGAGATACAGTTCTCATGTCCTCCACACAAATGAGACTACAGAAGGCATATATGCGTACCTGACTGACCTCGTGGGTAGACTGTCCACTAGGTGAAGAACAGCAAAACAAACTGGAAAGGATAGGTAAAGCAAATCATAAAGAAATAATGTAAGTCACAGAATAATAAAGAAATGAGAAAGGTGGCAAGGAAAAGGGAGAGCCTGCTTATCTGTAATGACTTAAGTGGAAAGAGAAGACAAAGCAGATGAGTAAAGTTAAAAAGAAATGGAAAAAAAAGATGATTGTTGGGGAGTATTTGAGAATGATTTGGAAGGAATGATGAACCTAGCAGGGGAAAGTGGACCCTTCTGTTGGATAAGCAAATGAGAATACTGAGTGGATGGTACAAAATCCCACTATATTGCAGAAGGCAGGAGGAAGCGATAATAGATAAAATGTTGACATTACAGGGGAAATGGAAGTAATGGGAATTCACTTGGGCAGAAAAGATATAAGATTATACAGTTAAAGAATGAAACATGATATGATGGGAGCTACGCCTACTAGGGTTAGGCAAGGGGTAATAAGAAGTCAAAGAAAATATCTCCATTATGAGTTATTTCAGTGGTAGTGAAGAACTGTGTAGCAGAATAATGGAAAAGGGGACGTGTAATGCAGGGTTCTACACACACAGCGAGACAAATGCTAGAGGAGCTCAGACTAAGAAGGGGGGTTCAGAGAAGGGGGGTTCAGGAGATCGAACGGAGGGCTATGTTATATAATAGATATGGGGTAGGACCAAAAAGATATGAGACACGCAGAAAGGGATACATAGCAAGAGGTAGGTTGGGAATCAGGGAAAGTAGGAAAATAACTGAAAGGGGGTGAGTAAGGATAATAAACATTAGAAATGATGTCGTAAGAAGAAATGGGCCAAAATACATTAGAAATGCACATTCATATTTTCAATGTGAAAAAAAATATAAATGAAAGCATCTGTGGAAAACAGTTGTATGTAAAAGTATGAAATGCCAATAGAAAGATTAACCAAAAAAAGAATAACAAACTGCATATAATGGTATACAGTATGTGCAAAAATACCCACTGTGCAAAATTAAGTAAGTCCACCCTGAAATGCACAAGAGAAAGATACATTATTTTATTAATGTGTTAACATTTGTTTATCAGGATAGCCCGACTGGCGATTTGCCCATTTTCAGTGAAGGCCCAGGGAGAATAGCTCCAAAGAATAGAAACAGTGCAGGACAATACAAGGCAAAATAATGACTTCAAATACAAAAAACAGAATAGCAAACTTCAATACAGTATATACAGTATATGGTTCTAGTGTTTTTTTCAAGTTAGATACAATTTGTTTGGCTTGGATACATACAATTATACATCAAAACTTTTAGTTTTAACAAAACTGATGCTGTCACTTTTTGTACAACCATCTCAGCGCCTCACTTTAACTTTATACTAACTAAAGTCATCAAAGTTGTAAAATACCACAGATACTGCAGTGTCCTGACCATTGGGCCATCAAGATTGTAAAATGCCCCAGCTACTGCAGTGTTCTGACTATTGGGCCATCAGGGTTGTAAAATACCACAGCTACTGTAGTGTCCTGACAGCTGGGCTATCAAGTTTACAAAATACCACAGCTACTGTAGTGTCCTGACCATTGGCACATCAAGGTTGTAAAATACCACAGCTACTGCAGTGTCCTGACCATTGGCACATTAAGGTTGTAAAATACCACAGCTACTGCAGTGTCCTGACCATTGGCACATCAGGGTTGTAAAATACCTCAGCTACTGCAGTGTCCTGACTATTGGCCATCAAGATTGTAAAATACCACAGCTACTGTAGTGTCTTGACTATTGGCCATAAAGATTGTAAAATGCCCCAGCTACTGCAGTGTCCTGACCATTGGCACATCAAGGTTGTAAAATGCCACAGTTACTGCAGTGTCCTGACCATTGGCACATTAAGTTTGTAAAATACCACAGCTACTTTAGTTTGTTTGTTTGTTTGTGTCTTTCGGCTTTTCCCGGTTAGGGGTAGCCACAGTGGAACTCTGGTCCGCTAATGATTGGCAGTTGATTTTTACGTACCGGCTTGCCAGGCCTGACGCACAACCTTCAACATTCACGCATGTCTCCACGCAGAAGATGCTCTTAGCTGAGAATCGAACCGGACAGCGTCTTACTGTGAGGCGATAACGCTACCGCAGCACTACCACCGCTTCCTGTCCAAATCTATGATCTACCTCATTTAATGCCATTGGCTACCAAAAATGCAGTTGCCAGACAACAGAAGTCAAACTATAAACCAGATGTAACTGAAGCACTCAGTGTTGTAAAGGAGTTAAAAGAACTGGAGGTGGGATCTTTAGAACAGGGAAGGAGCTAATTACATAGAAATGATTAGAATTTGTGTGGTGTAACACATCATAACTAGGTACTGGTTGTATTCACTCCTGTTATCAAACGGTTTAGATTTGCAGCATTTAATAAAAGTAAACTAATAAAATCAGGCTAAACCCACATTATAGGTGGTATCACCCTTTCACAAGTCATAATCAGATTCACATCACATCATGTAACTTAGACCAGTGATTGAAAACAGTACAACATGACAAGTACAATAATTTTAAGTTAGATAATGTCATATTTATTCATTGTAGCCATAATTCAGAAACTCCATATAATTATTTTGCTTGGTAGAAACTAATTGGTCAGTGGAGTAAGTTACGATTTAGTAGAATTAAGCTGAAATTGTGTATAAATGTACAATGCCATAGTACAACTGATACCAGTAAAGAAAAGTTAAAATAGTATAGAAGCATAACAGGCCTATTGGGGCTTACATCTGGATTCATTTTCAGAACATAATTTAACTACGGCCCTTTGTGAGTTCTGGTGTATCTTAAGTTACACATACGTTTTTGTATAACAAATTAAAATACAGATAATGTGAAATGTATTAAAGTATGTAGGCATATTTTAAGAAACTTTTCTCACAACTACCATGTGGAATGACTGAGTAAAAAACAAACAAACAAAAAAGATGCAATTAACAATGTAACACAGATATAGGAACTTATCCTTCCTTTTATTCGGAGGAACTGTCTTGACCTATATAACAACACTTGTATAATCTAGAATGGCATCCTCTAACAAGTCAAATATGTGGATTTTAAATGAAAGTCGGGTTTGAAAAGTGATTAACAGCATGCTGCTGAGCTTGAAGTGCCTCACATACAGCTTAGCTTTATTCAAATAAGTTTTTTTTTGTTATTTTTATTTTTTTTTTACCACTAGAAACAAAGCCTCTTCACAGACTGTTTTTCCTCAGTGTAAATACTCAATCATTAAACATTAGGTTTAAGATGTTCATGCCAACCTGGAAATGAATGCTGATATGGCAATAAGTAATGCTGGTATATATAGCCAAATTAAAAGGATTCAACTAAATAAATATAATGATAATCTACCTGGGGAAAAAAAGTCACCAGGTAAATAAGAAATACACAGTGCCCCATAAACAACAACCCATGAACAAGCATTTTTAATTTGTTAGGCCTGAAGTCAGCTTCACAAATGGCACTCTGGCTCTTTAATGAACATAATCAGTACAGATAAGAGTGCCAGTTTAAATGATCATTTCAGTCTGATTAGAAAAATGTGAAGATGCTTAAAATGGTAAAAGCTTAACATGTGCAGTTGAACTCCATCCCGAGTTAGTTATGGCACAACATTAGAAGCAATAACATTACAATAAACTGAATGATATGTTATCAAAATCTCTTGTTGTCTTCCTTCATGCATCCTTACTGGCAAACAATAAGAGGCGAATTAAATTAAAAAAAAAAAAATAAGCTAGCCATCAGGTGGGGCCATAAGTCACATCAGTCATTCCTCACAGCTACAGCAACCCTTTAACACAATTATAAGCCAGCAGCGTAAGGAAAGGCATAAGGCAAAACAGTAAGATCTCAGTAATAGAAATATTTTACCATTACTGACTGTACAGACAGTTTTAATTAAAGTTCAGAGGCCTGTGCTGTGTTCATTGCTTATGTGCTATCTTTCCACATAGACAAAGGCACGTGTGTGTGTGTGTGTGTGTGTGTGTGTGTGTGTGTGTGTGTGTGTGTGTTTGTGTGTGTATATGTGTGTGTGTGTGTGTGCGTGTGTGTGTGTGTGTGTGTGTCCAAGCAAGCATGTGTGAAGTCCATATTCAACTTTTTGATTCCCCTTTGGATCTTTCTATACTTCTGGACCATTCACGGCCTTTCTCTTCTTATGCCAACTGTAATTCATCACTTATTGTGTTCTAATTCCATGAAATGTACTTTTTAATGAGATATAGTTTTTTTGGTTTTTAAAACCAAGATGCAAATGGCAGAGTAATAAAAAAAATGCAGAACAGTAAGAAAAACATTTAGATAAACTAGTCTCAGTCTGCTTATGTGAATGTTATTAAAAGAACAAATATTTTGAAACAGTTCAAACAAAAATCATCAAAAAAGAAAAAGAAAATCCATTTAGCACTTTTCTTTCCAACTGCATCATTAGCATAAACTTGACAGCAAAATATCCCACATACCCATTAAGATCCCACAGATGAGAGACAGCTTCTTTCACAAAGGCAATGTGAATATCTTCCATAGCATGTCTACATTCTGCACTTGTTGCTGCAATTCATAGGCTCATAGGATCGTAGGAGATTACTAGGCTATTGACCCGGAGGGCATTTTAAGCCTAGCCGTTTCAACCCAATGTAATACCATAGAAGTACTAGTCAATACCCAAAATTGCATTTAGTGATGACTGCCATATCCAGGAGGGCTGTGGGGACTAACCCTGGTAAAAATTTACAGTGTCCCTTCCACTCATCCAGGTTCCGCTTGAACGTTGACATAGAGGTGATCTGTTTCACGTGAATTGGTAACCTGCTCCAAAAATATGCCAGTTACTGGGAGATAAATCTGTCCCTCCAGCATGTCCTATTTAAGTTGCAGGCCATATTTAAGTCCCTAGAATGGGTAGCCCTAGACCCATTTGATTTATGGATATGCAGTAAATTCATTAGGTTTGGGTCTTGGGTTGCTTTGTAGACCAGGCATAAGTCTCCCCTAAGAAGTCTGTACGATACGGTGTATAGTGAGAGGGATATTAGAGAGTCCATGTAAGGCACATGCTGAAGGCCCTTGATCATCTTTGTTAGAAACCTCCGAGTTCTCTCTAATTGCTGTAGGTGCTTAGTATGGTACATACAGAATGGGCCGTTATACTCAATTATGGGCCAGATAAGTGACAAGTATAGGGGCTTATAACTTATTTTACTCTCAAGGCAATGCATTTAATAATCAAGTGAGCTACATGGAAAGCTTTTTTTTGCAATGGTAGACACATGGTGGTCGAAGTTAAGGTCACAGTCAACCTATGATCCCAGGTCCCTTACCACTTCATAGGTAAGTAGGGTATTGTTATTGATTTGATAGTGTGAAGGGAAATTGTTTGTACTGAAGGGAATGATGATTCATTTCTATGCATTCAGTTTGTGACTGTAACTAATACACCATCTGTTGGTCTGTGTGAGACCCTGTTGGAGTATACTGACATAATTTGGGGATTCAATGATTGCAACTAGTTTGCAGTTGTCTGCAAACTTGGTCAGCCACAACCCTTTAGTTATGATCTGAACTTCTGAGAAGAATATACCAAACACTAGGGGGCCCAGCACTGACCTCTGTGGCACCCCACTGCTTACAAGTCTGCTGGTTGATGTGGAGTCACCCACTTTGATTGTGTGTGTCCTGTTTGTAAGCCAGTTGGCAAACCATCTTACAACGAAGAGGTTTACATTCAGTTTGCTAAGTTTATTGGTAATGCCATAATGTGGGTTGGGTTGAAAGCCTTTGCCAAGTCAAGGTATGCTGTGTGCACAGATTTGCCCTCATCGATGGCCTTGGTCACACTTTCAAAGAAATCCACCAGATTTAACAGGCAGGATCTGCCCTTTATGAAGCCAAATTGGATAGGATCCGGGGTTTGGAGGTCACCTGTATTTTTATTTATGAGGCCTATGATGATATGTTTCATTGCCTTACAGATGAGGCTGGTCAGGCTTATGGGTCTGTAATTCCCCGGGTCTGTTGCTAGGCCACCTTTGTGGAGGGGAATAACTACAGCTGTTCCTCATAATGCAGGAACAAAGCCTGTGGTTAGGATATGATTGAAAATGGTACTTAGTGGTGATACTAGTTCATGTTTTAGCCTGTTTAGAAGACAGTCTGTGATGTCATGTGGTCCCATAGAAGCCATGTTCTTTACCTTGGACAGGGCTTTGAGGACCTGCTCTTCAGATATGTAAAGTGGGGAGGGGGTGTTGGGGGAGGGTTCGTTATAAGTTAGGAGGGGATAAGGGAGTGATATTTTTGCCAAACCTATCCCTAGCAGGTTCGTTATCTCTGTGGGGTCAATGTGTGTGATACCGTTGGCCACCAGTTCTGCACATGCTTGGGTCCTACCCTTTAGGTTACTTGCATAGCTGTAAAAGGCCTTATGGTTATCCTTGCCAGTACTTGCTAGGTTTCTGTCAAAGGAGCTCTTGGAGGATTTGACAAGTTGTCTTATTTGCCTGTTAAGGCTGAGGTGGGTGCTTTTTCATTGTTGGGTCCTTGCCTTTGTTTTCTTCGACAGCAACTTTTTGCATTTATTGTAGAGTTTGTTGATGCTGGAAGTCCACCACAGCAACTTGATTTTACCTGGGCTCTGGCACTGATTCAATATGGTACAGCCGAGTTTATGTACTTATGCAACTGATTGCACAGGGCTTTAGTGTATGCTTCGCCATGGTTACCACTTTCAGCTAGGGGTGGGGCTTGGAATGCATTTATACCTTCACCTAGGAGCATGTAGTTTGTCTTGGTGAAGTTTTTTAGTCGGCTTTCACCCTTTGTGAGTTCTGGTGTTAGTGTCAGTTCGATGGTGACTGATTTGTGGTCAGTTTTAACTAATGAGGGTCCAACAGCTGCAGCAGTGCACATGTTTGATGTGTTGGTGAGGACCATATCTAGAATGTTTGTTCCTCTTGTCGGAGTATAATAACAGTTGTTTAGAAACATTTGAGCTCTATCCAAAAGCAGTGCTAAGGATTTTAAGCCCAATGTCTGTAAAAAATAACTCTCCTATTCCCTCAATCTCCCCCAAATATTAACAGTTATCTTTATTAAGCCATAGCTCCACATGCCTTAAATGCAGCCTTGCAGCATGAAGTACTAGACTTGTCTCTAGCTACCAAAACTAAACCATCTGCATAAATCAGAAACAGGAGAAAAATAATACATTGAACTATCATCAGAGAGCATGTTGTTAGTTACTCCATCTCACTCATTAGCTTCACAGCATTCGTGACTAAACAGAAAACATAACCACTCAAGGGGTAGCCCTATTTGACTTACTTCAACATCCTGATCTTATCTGAAAAACAATCATTGTACAATCTTAGCAAATATTTAGTGGTTCAAACTGCATAAAGTGATAGGATGTTAATTCCAAATGTCAGTCTTCTTGCCCTTTTTAAAAAATACATTTTATAACAGATTCCACTATCCTTTTAGTCTGTAATACCAGCATCAAGTCATTCTTTAATGCACACAAAAACACCTGCTTTAGACCAAGATGCATGCCTACACAAAAGGCATATCCATCACATCTATACCAGGAGCACTATCTGCATTAATGAAGCTTAATGCCCTATCCAGTTTAGCTATAGTAATGAACCATTCAAAGTCCTGACACTGCTCAACAGTAAGAGTAGATATTTTCCAGAAGATAGAACTGTAAATCATTTCTCTTCTGTACAGACTGGACACATAATCCAACTGGGGCGAGTACATCTGTTAACCTGTGTAGTATCTTTTTAAGATTCCATCACATTTTCAGTTGTTTTAATTACTTTTCCAAGGAAAGGAATAACTTTTTCTTTCCTGTTTCGCAAGAAATACCTTTGTCCAATGTATTTGGCATATATCTCACTTTCTGCTCATACATAGTCTGCTCTGTCCAATATTGCAATATATCCTTAGCTTCTGCTAGATCATCGTATTCTGCCAAGAGACAGGAATATTGTTGATGTTCCATGCAAGTGATTTTACTGTCTTTCCTTAAAATATCCTGCTAATATCTAGATTTGAAGCTAATTCACCAGGCATTCCGCAAACTATAAAATGTCTAATGGATTAGTTCTCTGATAAAAGAATCTTAGCCTCTTTCCTCCAAAGAACATCTCATATCCAGCATGCTGTAGAGTGTCAAATTCCCTTCCCCACTTGAAACACAGTAGAATGTTTCACCAAAACACCCCAAAAGGCTTAATGATCAGTAAAATCCAGTGCAAAATGCATCTTATCAACGAGTCAGAAAATTTAAAAAGTTGATTTGAAGCCAGAAACACCACTTAACAGAAGTATACAGCCTTTACTGTTGTATTCAAAAAGTATTTAAATGAGTGTAGTCTCTGTAGGATTTAACATCTTTTAGCACTTTCTACTCTAGTCATTAAAAGTCATAATTGAAGACACCAAGAAGAATGATGTATATGTTAGCCAGCAAAAAGGGCTGTACAATTTCAAAAAAGGTAACACATTGGGAATAACCTACTAGGGAATATATGGTAACGAGGTGAAAAACTTTCAAGTCTATGTGAAGCTCTAGCTCTACCCCTATTCTAGGTCTAACAGAGCATGTCTGTGCAATTAAACATCACAAAATCTTATGACACCATAACAGCTCAAACTGCACCCATTTTACCTTATGAAACAAGTGACCAATAAACAAATAACATCATGAGAGAGAATTTTGCACCATTTATAACTGAGGAGACAACAAATGTCATTAATCATGCTGTTAACATTAACAGTGAGTATGGAAATGTCAGCCATTCCCTTTGCTTTTAACTTTTTACTTATGAACTCTCTATATTATGTACCTTTGTAAATAATTTGTTCTGTCATGAGTATCTTAAATGTATCTACTGGAGCTTTTCTCCACAGGCCTCTGATGAAAATTGGCTTTGCTTAGTCAGACCTTCCCAGTTAACAAAGACACATCAATAAATATTTTTTTCTACATATACCTAACTTTCCTTTTTTAAAGATTTATACCTTTGAACCAAAAGTGATCTCATTTTCTACCATATCTATGCCATGACATGTGAATCTAAGCTATTACTCCTCTCTACCTCTGACCTTAAGGCATCATACACAGTCAGTGGAAACTGGATCTGGAGAAAGTAACATTCTACTGGGTTCCTAACTATCAGATAAACTGTTAGTCCCTTAATCTGTGTCTATATCCTGTACAAGCAGGGGTGTAGCTAGGATTTTCAAATTTGTACTCACAGCTCTCAAACTGCTACCCACCTCCCCAGCCAAGCTACGGCCATTCTCGTAATTCACGGTTCGTTCTTTTAGTGTCGATGAAGAGGCATTCGCTGTAATGCCTCTTCAGTAATATAATATAAATTCACTCAAACTCGGTTCCTTGACTTGAAAATGAACCTGAAAATCAGTTCTTTGAAAAATGCAGCATGGTAGTTGGGGTAGAGGAGTCATGCTTTTGTTTTCTGTAAATAAGGTACAGGTTTTGAGTTTGAGTAAATTACTAACCACCTGCTACCCCTAACTAGGGTGTTTCATTCACACACACACCCCTACCTATCTCTTAGTACAAGAAGTATGGACAAAGTCTAAAATAAACAGGGTAAATAACGTTCTCGTGAACTTAGAAAGTTGCTAGAATAACAGGATTTGTGATAGTATGAGAAAGTTGCTAGAATAACAGGATTTGTGCTAGTATGAATTTTTCTAAAGGACATGAAGTCAGAAACTCAAATGTCTGTCATTATTTAGCAACTTCAGCCTTCAATGATTTTCTAGAAAATCACAAAATTTATGAGGAACAGACAAAAAATATGGGGCAAAAATCTGGACATTCTGCAAAATTTGGACAGTTGATAGGTATGCTACCTTCATACCTCACACACACACACGCACACACACACACACACACACACATACACGCACACGCACACACGCACACACGCACACACACTGCAGTCTCACAATGAAACTAGACTTAGCATTAAAACTTCTCTGCCCTTGAAACTCACATTCATTGAAACAGCATTGAAACCCACATTCAAGGAAAATACATTTTGCCAGTGGCAGATAAAGATTAACTTTGGGCTGTTTTCAAATCATAGGCCCCTTGCACATGAAACATACATGTGCTCTTTGATACACCTTCCTGATTGTATTAAATTATATTTCTTGTACAATACAGTATAGTTGTTAGAGAGCATTTTAAATTTATTGTTTTGAACATTTTTCCAGTAAACAATGAGACAAAATGCATGCACCAATGATGACAAAACAGCCCAATTCAGAACATTTCCATCATAAAAGTCTACTCAAACTTCTATAGTCCACCAGTATCAGTAAATATGCACAATCTCTGAACTAGTAAAAGCCGTCTATATAAGTCCACATTAAAGAAACCTGTAACTAATGAAGAGGCTGCTGCTAGCAAACAACTTTATATTTCATGGTTTCATCTACAAATAAAGTGCCTGTTGCCCTTGAGGAATAAATTGCCTATGTTGCATTAAAAAAAAAAATAGATACGCTAGTAATATTGCAATAGGGAATGGATGGCAAACTGATAACAGGTTCATAGTTACTACTAGATATCTTCGCCAAAAAGGACAACAGCATCCACCCCCCTTTACAACACAGTACAGTATCAGCAATGCATCTATCTACTGTGGGAGAAGAACCCACAGCCTTCTGCATCAAAAGCAAGTACACTACCTGTTGTGCTATAAACAGTACAAGCAGACTCAGTATAAGCAGCACTAACCTTTAGTTCCCCTGCAGCTCTCAGCTCTTTGTAAAATGTACTTGACACTCAGCTGTATCTCTGAACTTTGCAGCACAAGAAATCTGGAAAAAGCCAACATTTATTGGGGGGGGGGGCAAAAGTCCAAAACCAGGGACACATTTTAAACATTGCTTGTATAATTTTTTAAAGTTGCTAGAATATGTGAGCCCCTGAGGAAGGAAAGTATCCAGTGTTGTTGAGTGTACCCAACAGTGAGAGAGAACCAGATTCAAGTGCAAACATTTGTGAACAGCCAATCCCTTAGGGGGCTTTATTTTAGAATAGTAAGTGGACCTGAGGGTTATTTATTAGCATTTAGAAAGTCACTGCATTGATTAGGAAAAATATCTCTTTTTTAAACTTATTTGTTTACAGCCCTCATAAAATCTATCATTGCTCGGGTTATCAGTTATTGTCTTGTTATAATAGGATCTTTTCCTCTGTCCCTGCAACTTTCCCCCCAGACATGGTGTTACCTACTGTAATATGTTTGGCCAAGGTCTCTACCCACAGTAGAAATAGGGAAGGGGACAGGGGGCTGCCTGTCAAGTACCTTTAGTTAGGGTAAAAGGAGCGGGCAATGTAGAGCATGTCAGTAGTTTTTAATGTGTGAAATGATATAGCACTTTAATTGTCTCTTCAAAAAGGCCAGAAAAGCCATGGCCCTCTAGACTAGCCTAAATAAATAGTAAGTAGACAAATCAAATCAGATGGCCCAAATCTGTTGTAGTTTTGTTATTTGTAAACCTTTCAAAATGCATTAGTGTTAAAAACATTCCTTCACAAGTCTTGCTGATTTGAATGTGTTAACGTTGGCTTTGTTCTTTGTGCTAAAAATGTGTGCATAGCATTTTCACTCAACATTGATTAATGAGATTGGCCTATAGTTCTTTTTTGATTGGATCTTAACATCCTTTTCAAATAAAATCTAATCCTGTGGAACTCTGTTAGACGGCGTAAGTGATTGCTTACCTTTCTAAGCCGTATGGCACCAAAGCAACAACCCAAAAACACATCATTACTGCCTGATAAGACAACATGCTACTTTTCATGAAGACTCTTATTAATTGACTATACCTCCTTAACCGGGAGTTAGTAAAGACTGTCCCGTTAGATGGTGCTGTCCAAGTTCAATAAAACCTTTTAAACAAACTATCCCCCCTTGTAATAAAGAGTGAAAGCCAATCCTGCACAGTGGCTATCCTTAGCAAGTGCACAACTCATGAAACAAAGACAAAACCTGGAAGGTCCAGATAAAAAAAATAAAACTGCTTCTACTTTACTAGCATATAGTTAACAAGGAGACACTACAAAACAACTTATCACCAAAGATGATAAAAAAAATTACTCAGCTATTCAAAACACATGCGCACACACACACACACACACACACACACACACCCTTACCTGTTAATCCCTTAACGATAATCCATATGTGATTAGCTATGCACATTTCCCGCTCACACACAAGAACCCCTTACCTGATAATCTGTTTACCTTCCACAGCGATAATCCATTTGCGATTAGCTATGCACATTTCCCACTCACAGCCAGCCAGCCAGACATGACGTGATGATGTAATTCCGACTGGCTGGTATGTGAGCTCAATTCCGAGTGGCTGGTATGTAAATGTAACTTAAAGGAGCCACACTGTTTTTATTTAATTAAAAAAGCTACCCCCTCTTCTAAATAAGTTGTACTGAAATCAGTACAGTGCGTATGCCTCCCGACGTCCCTGTGTACAAGTGAAGGTTCCCTAGATACAGCAAAAACTGTCAGGGGATTAACACAATAACCTGATTCTGCAGGAAGAACATTTATCTGAACAACAGAGGATGATGACAAAGAATACAATTAAATCAAAACTGGTTCTGTGTATGACATTTAGAATACAACAATTGCACTTATTTATAGTGTGCCTCTTTTCATCAACCTGAGCACAGCAATTTAGTGGACAAGTATTAATTAGATGGTCTAACCCCCACCCTCCACCCCAAAAAAGCTTTGGACTAATCTCCATATGTGATAATACCCCTTTAGTCACCTATATAACAAACACCAGGCAACCGTACAGTTTCAGCATTTTGTTGTGTACAACAACCCATTTTTCTCACCATCCAGTCCAGGTTCTCATTGCACCTAGCATTTTAGATATACTAATAAAAGATGCACACTCTCTACATAAATATATTTTATATTGTTTGCAAACATCACTTCTAAATTCCAAAATAATTTTTTTCTTACTTTTAAACACATTTCAGATAGAACTAAATGTTCCCAGGTTAGAACATTATTAGTTGCATTAAATAACTCAGATAACTATCTAAGGCTTGATTCCAAAATTAGCATGAGCCTCTGTCCCATAGTGAATACCAAAATGAATGTCAGCAACTTGAAAGCTTGATGGCTTAACTACATCATTCAAGAAAGTACACCTGTTCAGTTTAATGTCTGAAAGTGTGGATAAGTGAATTAATTTTCTAGAAAACAGTGGTGCCTGAGAGACTATCCCAGCAGTCACTGAAGCATAAGTTAAGAGTTCTTTTTGATCATCCTTCTGGAATAGAGGTGCAGGGAAGGGTTCTTCAACAGATATGTGTCTCACACAGCATTTCCTTGTGTACTCATCTCCTCCTCAGTGGAACTTCCTGAAGAAAAAGAATTAGCAGCATAGAGTAATAATTTTTGCTCCACTGTGGCATCCCAGTCAGCTGCAACTGCAGTGGCAGGATCTGAAGTAGTTTACATCATTTGATCTTCAACCTGCGGGTTTCGGATCCACATCGGATCTGACACGGCCGCATTTTCCAGCTATGGATCGGAGCTCCAGACTCCTCCCCTTACCCATAATTCCCCCTTGTCTTCCTTCTCCCTTTAGATCTTGTTTGCTGCCTTAGAGCTTACAAGCGTGGTTTCTGACTCCAGTTAGTGGGTCACGTAAGTGAACTTTTCTCTGGGTTTTCCCTCTATGACTTCATCTATTTTCTTTCTGACATCCTTTATCTCACTTGCGACTGCATCGGATATAAAAAAAAAAAATTTCTCTCCTCTCCTTCTTTTTTATCAGAGAGTGTGAGTGTGTGTGTGTGTGTGTGTGTGTGTGTGTGTGTGTGTGTGTGTGTGTGTGTGTGTGTGTGTGTGTGTGTGTGTGTACCTTTTGGGCCTGTGTGGGTATGGCTGAAGCCCCTAAGGCAGGATTTAGAAAATGCACAGAGTGTGGCCATAAGCTGTCCCCAGTAGATGGCCACACTCTGTGCATGGTTTGCCTTGGTGCAGATCACCTCGTCCCCCTGTCCTATTTGCATTGGTTTCAACCACAGAGCACTTAAGGACAGGCAGGACAAAATGATTTTAAAGGGATTACTCCCCTCTTCAGGGACTACTGTCCCTTCCGCTCCAGCAGGAATGGCAGCAGCTGCTGCTTCTACTTCCTTTTCCCCGGCCTCTGGGACTCAAACTCCTGCCAAGAGGTGCGGGGAAGGGGACAAGCCCAAGAAGGACTGTTCACGCAAGTGGTCCCCTGACTGCTCATTGGAGGCGGCTCTGCCACCGAAGATCAGGCCAGCGATTAGACTTGGGTCTCCTCGCCTTCGCTCACCCAGGTTTTCCCCTGAGCCTGAGGGGACTCATAGCCGGTCCCCGGTAAGTACTTCTCAGCACTGGCTCTCCTGTCCAGTTTTGGTGGCGTCCTTCTGCTCCACCCTAAGTTTAAGCAAAGTGGAGATGGACAAGATGATGCGGACATTGTCTGCACTCAGATCCAGATGGGTGTCTTGCCGGCGCCCTATCCCTCTGGAGGAGGCTCCTTGCAACCTTTGTTCGACCAATAACTCCTTCTCCAATCTGACCGGCAGTTTCGGAGTTCTTGGATCCGAGTACTCTCGGGGTCGAAGGGTCAGCCTAGACGGTACCATGTACCTCGACTCAGGCTATTGCTTTGAGCTTGTTGGATCTGACAGGATCGGATCCGGGCTCTAGGAGCCATAGCCTCTGGGTCAGACCTGAGGGGGGTGCTGTCTGCTCTGAGCGCTTCAGAGCAGAGCATCCCTCTCGGAATCTCAGCTTGTGGAGGTTCAACACTCACTCCCCTATCGGGTCAGAGGGGGGATGGGCCCAGCCAGTATTTTCCAATAAGTTTTCTCCCCCTCTGCATTTGATGTGGTGGAGAGGGTTCTCTCTGTGTTCAGGCCTCTGACCATTTCATCCTCGGACTTTGCCCAGACTCCCCTGGTCCTCAGTGCAGTTCTGGCTGTCTTGCCATCTCAGGGACAGCCCATGGCTGCAATGCCCCAGGAAGTTCCGGTGGAACATCATGAGGTTTGTGAGTCCTCCTCGGAGAGACCCCTCAAGGTGGTACCCCACAAATGTAAGTGTAAGAGGAGGCACTTGGACTCTGCACCAGAGTCCCTCATGAAAGCCATGGACTTGAATGAAGGGGAAGGTTCCCCAAGATCACCCCCTGAGGATATCCCCTTTGGAGACATCATGAAGCTCCTTCGCCAGAGGGGGCTGGTCAGCCCCAAACCGACCTTGGACGAGTCCATGTTCCTGGAGGCATTCGGCTCGGGCCCATCTACCTCTTGGGTGTCCCCTCCTGCTGATCCACTCATGGATTTAATAACATCTACGGCATGGAAGGAGCTGGACACCATAGACCCCATCCCTAAGTGCCCCAACAAAGTGCTGAATCCCCTGTCAGACAGGACACATTGGAACAAGGGATCCCCTATAGATGCGATGATGGTGGTGGTGGCTGCCACCAAGAAGGAGCTCACTAAGGAGAGCACCACGATCCATCCCCCTGATCGAGAATCAAGAGTGATGGACCATTTTGGGAAGCGAGTATATGCTTTAGTGACCTTCTTGGTGAGGATGCTGAACTATATGGCACAAGTCATTAGACTCCAGAGAGACCTAGTGAAGGAGATCTATGAGTCTACACCAGAATCCATGTCAGCAGAGAACAAGAAGACCTTCTCAGCTTGAATGGCCACTCTAAAAGTGGTTGACAACATGTCCATGAAACTGCTATCTCATGCTATGGAAGGAGCCGCAAGGGCTGCCTGGACAGGCCTTGCTACCAGGCATCATGTCTGGCTCTGGTTGTGTCAATTTTCAGAGCCCTTCAAGGTGTCTTTCACCAATCCCCCTTATGATAGTTCTTCCCTCTCCGGGAAGTCTGTGAAAGAGACTTTGGTCCATAGCGAGAAGGATGAGAAGACACTGTCTGCCATCAGGATCCGCTTCTCCTCTCCTCAAAGATCCTTTTCCAGGAATCAGTGAGGAATGCAGAAGATGTGGTTCTGGAAGTCTGAGGTGTTTTCCCGGGACACTCAGGATTCTTCATCCCCCAGAGGCAGAGGGGGCCAGAACAGATGCCACCCGAGAGGCAAAAGGGGTCCTATAAATTGTGGGTCCTGAGAACCCTTTTGGGAGGGACCGGGGCAGCAGCCCTGAGGGGTTGCTCGACTGCTCATCTCTGGAGGCAGTTGGGGGTCGCCTGCCACTACACCCAAAGGCATGAGAGTCCATTATGAAAGATCACTGGGTGTTGCAAATCAAGTTCGTTCCATTCAAGGAACATTCCATCCAAACAAACTCCTCCCAGACATTCCACCTGCACAATGGGAGGAGGCAGTGCTAGAAATAGGAAAGCTGCTGAACAAACGAGTCATCTAACCAGTCCCCCTAGGCCAATCTGGATCTGGTGTTTACTCCAGGTTCTTTTTAGTGCCAGAGAAAATGGGAACCTCAGACCCATCTTGGATCTGACCACATTGAACCTGTCAGTAACCAAGACAAAATTCCAGATGGTCATGCTTCAAACGATCCTGCCCTTTCTGCGGGCCACAAACTGGATGTGCTCGATTGATCTCCAGGATGAATACTAGCACATCAAAATGGACAGATGCTCCTGGAGGTTTCTTTGCTTCTGGCTGGGAGCCAATCACTACCACTTCAGAGCCTTCCCCTTTGGTCTCACCACAGCCCCCAGGGTGTTTATCAAAGTGATGGCAGTTGTAGCGGCTCACCTGAGGCTCCAGGGTATTCAGGTCTTCCTGTACATGGACGATTGACTCTTTGCTGGCCCCTCAGAGCATCTACTATGTCTGGTCAGGGATTACATCATCCAGTTAGCAAACAATCTGGGGATTATCATCAACCTGAACAGATCTTCTCTAGAGATGGTTCAGATTCTGGACTTTATTGGGGCACGTATGGACACTCTTCAAATGAAAGTTTTTCTCACCCCGGATAGGACACACAGTTTAAGAATGCATGTTTTACAAATTCTTCACGCCCAAGTCCCCACAGCCACAGCGGTGCTCAGGGTGTTAGGTTCCATGGTGGCCACAATCAATCTCCTACCATTGCCTCGCCTGCATATGAGAGTTTTTCAATGGACACGCGGTCCAGTGGTCCCTGTTAGACCTTCCTCTCACCTTTCCAGTGCATGCAGGGACTCCCTTCAATGGTGGAGTCAGTCTCTGGATATCCTCAAAGGACATTCCTTTCACCCTGTTTTCCCAAAACCATGGTGACCACGGATGCCTCCAGCTGGGGGGGGGGCACTGCTCAAGAAGGACAGTCCAAGGTACATAGTCCCCCTCTGAGACCGAGTTGCATATTACCATTCTCGAGATGAGGGAAGTTCTTTTGGCATTGCAGGCACTTCATGCCCATCTTCCTCTAGGGATGATTGCCATTCAGACAAACATGTCAGTAGTCTGGTACATCAACAAACAAGGAGGAGCCAGATCTTATCCCCTCTGTTGAGAAACCATGAGAGTGTGGGAATGGGTGATCTCCACCAGCCGCTTTCTAGTAGCAATGCACATTCCGGGGCAGTCCAACATTCTAGCGGACAGGCTAAGCAGATCAGTTCTGATGCCTTATGAGTGGTCTCTGAATCCTTCTGTAGCAGAACAGATCTTTCAGAAGTGGGGTCAGCCTTGCTGCGATCACTTCACATCTCCTTCCAATGCGAAATGCAGCAAGTTTTTTTCTCTGAACTCCCCGGAGGGGAAGCCCCCAGAGACGCACTGGTTCTTGCTTGGCCTACCAGTCTCCTCTATGCTTATCCTCCATTCCCACTTATGTCCAAGTTTCTTCAGAAAGCTCGAAGGCTGGGGAGCACGGTTATCCTCATAACCCCTTTCTGGCCTCACCAGGTTTGGTTCCCCTCACTGTAGTTTTACCTAGTTGTTCCTCCATGGACATTCAATCCAGTCCTGCATCTTCTTTTTCATCCCTCAGGGATTCCTCACCCAGATCTGGGCAGCCTGAATCTCACGGCTTGGCTGCTCCAGTTCCCATAATTATCAGAACTCTTTGGATTGTCATCCCCCGTAAAGTCCATTTTGGTGCCGGCTCACAAATCCTCCATCAGAATGGTGTATCATAGCAAATAGAAACATTTTTCCATATGGGCTAATCAGTGAGCTTTGGACCCTTTCATGGCTCCTCTTTCTGCGGTCTTAGAGTTTATGGCCAGCATCTTTCAACAGTGTGCTAGTTCTTCCACAGTTAAGGTGCAGCTGGCAGCTATCTCTAATTTCCATGTAGGGGTGAATATGTCTTCCCTGGCTTCTTCCAAACTTTGTAAGACCTTCCTTAAAGGGACCTTTCTACTTAGACCTCCGGTTAAGGACCCTATGCCACCGTGGGGTCTTACCTTAGTGTTACAGGCATTGGTTTCTGCACCCTTCGAACTTACAGCATCGGTTGATCTTCAGTTTTTGACATGGAAAACTGCGTTTTTGGTGGCCATTACCTCAGCCAGAAGAGTGTCGGAGCTTCTTGCTCTTTCTAGGTGCCGTACATGACTTTTCACAAGGCTAGAGTGTCTTTGTGTACTAACCCATCCTGTCTTCCTAAGGTGGCCTCAGAAGCCAATATTAACCAAATAATAAATTTACCAGTTTTCTTCCCCAACTTCCAGAACAAAGGGGAATACAAGTTGCATCTGCTTGATGTTCATAGGCAACTGAGATTTTATCTACATAGCATGAAGCCCTTCTGGAAATCTGATCAGTCGTTCATGTCTTATGCTAAAACCCTTTTTAGGCAAGCCAGTTTGTAAGGTGACACTTGCTCGATGGATTTCCTTGTGCATTGCTCGAGCCTATGAGGTGAAAAGTAGGTCCCTGCCAGGACAAGTGAAGGCACACTCCACCCAATCAACTGTCTTCTGGTCTAGGGTGTCTCTGGATGATATCTGCTCAGCAGCTACTTGGTCCTCATCTCATACCTTCATTTCTCATTACAAGTTGGATATTGTGTCTCAGAATAGAGCATCCTTTGGTTCTGCGGTGCTCCAGAATATCCTTCTATGAGGGCCACCCAGGAGCTTATGATAGCTGGGGACTCTGTCCCACAGGTTGAAGATCAAATTAAGTAAACTGATAAAGAAGTTATGTACTCACCATAACGTTTCATCTGAGTAGTTGCACTTCATTTGTCTTCCACCTTCCCCCTGACCTTATCATAGATACAGGTTGTGTTTCTACCTTGTATAAAGTGTTTGGCCCTTGACTCTGTCCAGGTCAAAGAGTGTAATGGAGATCCTTGTTATGATAAGGTGATGGGTCGGGTTGATGATACCTTTTAAACAGCAAACTCGATCTGAACGGAGAAGGGAGACAGGGTGCATTATGGGTAAGGGGAGGAGTCTATAGCTCAGATCCATAGCTGGAAAATGCGGCCATGTCGGATCCGATGTGGATCTGAAACCCACAGGTTGAAGATAAATGAAGTACTACTCAGATGGAACGTTATGTTCCGTACATAACTTCTTTTTCTTCCACATCAGGTATTTGCATGACTTGCTCATCAGATAATCCACCAGAAGCAACAACTGTAACAGAAGTAGCATAATCTGAAGCAGCAGAAACTTTCTTACATACAGCCCTCTCCACCATGTTTGGAATATCCCTTTGCGACACTATCAGAAAGCACTCTGCAGCAGCACCTACTGACAGAGTAGGAGAATTTCATCGATGCCCAAGCCATATTTGGCATACTTAGTATGAATACAACCTTGGCCCCCCAAAAAAAATAGGCCAGTAGACCTCGTTGGACTATCGCAGTAAATTGCTGTTATACTTAACGATGCCTGTTAACTTGCTTGCTCATTTTGATAAGTTAACTGAACCTGAAAATATTCCAGATTAATCAGTGTTCTACCCAGTTAAAAATGAAAGTAAAATAAAACTGTCAATAAATAAATACTGTACAGCTGTTTCTTTAACATTGTACATCTAATCCATTGTAGGTGATAGGTGTTCAGAGAAATTCATTAGTAGTTGGTAGTTTAGGGTGTTATTGCACATTTTAGAGATACTTACCCTTTTTAGTGTATAATGCGTTACCCTTCAACTGGCACGTGTGTTGTTCAAATGCTGCTATCGTGGCATTGTGTTGAGCGTTTTAGCAACTCTTCAAACACCTCCTGTATGGTTTCTTTTCTGTAGCTAAATTGAGGTGGTGACAACTGTTTATATTTTCTCAGTATTTTTTCTTTACAAACATTTCTATTTCTGGCCAAAAGGCTACACGGAAGGAGTATAGACTGAATGGTGCTATCTTGCTAATGATGGCCTACCGATTGTTCTCATGTATCATGTGGGTGGACCTGCTTCTGTCTCCTCCCATCATAGCCACGCTACTGCACTTAAATAGTTGTTTATCACTCCCCCCGTTATACCCATGAATAATTAAACTTAAGTCGCCAAAATCATTTGTATTCATTCAGAAAGTCATAGATTGCAATGCAACAATATCTAAGACGCTCAACCTCAGCAAAATATTAGCCATCAACTACAGTAGTACCCAGTATAGCCCAACTGTAGAGTTACATACTTCAACACTGGCAAACATAATCCAAAAATTATACACAAGATTGAAGCCTACAAAAGCTATTGCAACTTCACAATCAATATCTAAAAGTGCATACCTGTACTCGAGTAATGTCCTAGTAACTAAAGTAAATGTCAATTTGAATAGACAAAAAAAAAAAACCTTCAAATTCACATACATACCATTAAAATCAGCCAGATTAATCCATTAAGTTACAAAATTGCAGTTTGCATTCAACAAAATATTTTCATTTTCCTCTTACATTTTAGGGGATACAGATGTCAGATGGGCAAATTGAAATGAGTACATTTCTAACCAAGTGCACTGGCAGCAGATGCGCACAAAAGTTCACTCAGCCTTGCACACTGCGGGTCTTTAATATGGCTAAAGAACAGCTATTCCATAAAAAAAACGTCTGTCCTATTATTGTACAGTGGTGGCAGTAAAGCACATGGTCTACTTCCTTCAGCCACCCCCACTTTGTCTTCATTTTGCAGCATCTTTGCATCATTCCACAGTTTTTGATATCTGTTTACACTATGTACTTTTTCCATCCACTTTATCGTTTTATTGTAATTGTGCAGAATCTATGCATCAGGGCATTGTTTCTGACAGCAGTGCATACTATGTACTTTTTCCAGCCACACTATCTTTTTTATTGTAATTCTGATGAATCTCTGCATCACTATATAGCTGTAGCTCTTACACAGCTGTAAAAATATTGCAGACAACATAAAAGATCACAGTGTGTTACAGTCATGTCATACTGGTTTTGCGTCTAACTTACTCTCTCTCCAACACTTACCAGTCAATGCATTCCCACTATGCTCTTATTCAACCTCTTTATGGAAAGGAAAGCCACTACAAAAGTTAGTGCATTACCCTCAGCATCTTTCTTCTCCTAGTCTTTTTTATTCCCTGTACTTCTACTTAGGTGGCTGTATTGTGCATCAAGATCAGCAAATGTAATACTTATCAAACTAAAACCCCAAATAAATTCTAATTCTCATATATTAGTAGCACCTTACAAATATGGACACTCCTTTTAAAATCAATTTCATGTGTCTTCTGCCAACAAATTCTCATTAAAGAAAAAAAATCTGATTTGTTACTTGCGATTCCTTTTACCTTTCACTTTGTTGCTTCTGTCTTTTATCTCTATATTTTAACCATAGTGTCTGCAGAATGCATTTTACCACTCCTCCTATGCACTGGTCCTTATATTTATGTGCTTACCATCACCCATCTTCCTTGCCTCACTATTGTGAACTTCCTGCCAGGTAAAAATTATTTTTTTGCTGCCCCCCCCCCATTTTATTAACTCTCTGTACCTCTTTTTTGGCTCTCACATTTTTATATAGTAATATTACCTTCTGTTTCTTTTATTTTCTTCTGATACCATATTTCATATTGGCTTTTACCTACTGAACTTATTCTAAGTATTGTTTTCATTGGAGACACAGTTGTTCTGCAATCTGCACTGTATTTACCATTTTCCCTTGCTTAGCTCTGTTATTACTAGGCAATTATCTGTCATCCATCCTCCTCTCTTCATCCTTTATACAGCAATTTTAAAATTTTCCCAGCTAAGTACATATATTTTCTTTGCCCTCTATCCAAGTATTTTGCCCATTCTTAACAGTGCTTAGCAAGTCCTCATTCCACATTAATCACAACAAATATGCTTGGAAATAGGTTTTTAAATGACACTATTATGCTTCCACTTATCTTCTGCAAAGCCAGTTTCACTGATTTTTTTGTTTGCATTTTTGGAAAAGCTGCTGTACTGCTGTTTTAGGTGGTCCCACTCCATTCATCCTCACTATGTGGAGGCTCCCTCTGTTCCCCTACCCTACCCTGCCTCAGTTTCCTCCCACGCCAGCAACACTGCATTTCAACTAAACTAGTTCCATCACCATCTCCTCACAATACCATCACAGCCACCATCCATTAGTAAGTCTTTTCTCCAAATAGCATCTAACCAATAACATAGAAATCTCAACCCCACTAATTTAAAGTAACAAACTTTTGTTCCTATTAGTCCCTTCTAGTTAGCAAAACTAAAACCCTCCCTTTATCAGAACATAATAACACCATACAACATGTCCCTGGCTTAAGCAGTTCTCCTCTGCTTCCTGAATATTCTAGCTGTCCTTAACAACTATCACATCTCCAGTGTGCATTTAATTAATACACCTACAAACCCACAACCATTAAACCAACATTTAACTAGCCTGTCTTTCATTATAGCTCACATATTCTTCCAACAAACTCCCCAAAAACACTTCAAATACTGTTGTCTTAAATGTAAATACTGTATAAACATAGTTCCACAAAAACTTCACTCTAAAACTTAGTGGGGACATTCATGAAATTCCTGGCCCAACTTCTCAACAAACAACAATTACTAACAATTCTTCTACTCCCATTCCCTTTTTCAATTTCCCAGCTTCTCCTACTTAATATGAATCTCAGACATATTGACAATAAAATATAAGAGGTACATGCTTGTATTGCAACAGATTCCCCTAACAAAGTCTTAGCAGCTGAAACCTGGTTGAAAAAAGAAAACAGAAATAGCTGACAATGAAATAACTCCACTTGGTATAACATGACAGGACAGGAAACTTAAACATGCAGGTAGCTTTGCCATTAGTTACAAAACCTAAGTGAATGTCACTCCATAGCCACAAAGAATACCAAAGTTAAATAATGCAAAACTTCTGCTAACACACCTCAAATTAAATAAAAAAATAGCTGCCTATCAGCCATTTATACTCAGCAATGAAATAACATCACTGCTGCTGAAAACATTTTTTGCTGGGTATCTCATCATATCTGTCATGAAACAATAATGCTAGGATACCTAAATATAGATTGGAATATCATCAGTAGTAGCATCCCAACAAATTCCACGAACCTCAGCTAATCACATCTATTATAGGAGTCCACACATGTACAAATAGACACTCTAACGTGAACTGGATACTAACTAATACTCCTAGTATAATAAAGACACATGGTTGTTTACCAGACAACATAAGTAACAACCTTCCAGTTTATGCAGTAAGATGTTATAATACTGAAAATAAACAAATGAATTATAATGAAACCCACAATGCAGCCAATTTACAAAGAGACATTCGTTCAAACATTGGTACAGTATAACTGGAATGTACTCAAGTTCCTACCCCTTGACACTGCCATACCACACTTCAATACCATATTCCTAAAAATCCTCAATAATCCTGCCCAATGCTGGCCAAAAGAGGTAAAGCTAATTAAGCACTGTAGTTAACAAGGGAAACAAACAAAAAAAAACTATCTTAGAGTGTGGGAAAGCCTGGAAGGATTGGCACAACAATCTAAAAATACTACAAAATGCTATATCAAAGAAGACAAAAATACTATAACACACACCAAAATAGATACCCAAATAACTCAAAACTTTCCTGGCATCCACAAATAAATTACCACACCCAAGCTAAGCTACCAACACTAACCCCATAACCAATAACACCGCTGACTCAATACCCACACAGTTCAACTCCTACTTCATACAAACGATAATATCCCTGACTAACCTAAGTCCTTAATCTCTCTTCCCTGTACCTCTGCCGTGTTCACAGTACTCACAACAGATTAGCTTTAGTCCGGTTCCCACCTCCAATATCAGAAAACTTCTATGTAATCTAAAGTAACATCCCTTGCTGGTGACCAACTCCCCTCTGACTGCTTAAAAGTGGCTGCTGATGCCATTGTTTATCTTATTTCCATACTAATAAATAGATCTCTATTCGAATATTGCATCCCATCCAGCTGGAAGAAATCATTTATCATATCACTACATAAAGTTGGTACATCCACAGACCTCAGTAACAACAGGCCCATAACAATCCTCTTCCCCTATCAAAAATACTAGAAAAGTGCATTCACACTCGTCATGCAACATCTAAACACATGTAACCTCCTCACTAAAGCACAGAAAGTTTTTGACGCCACCATAGCACTACCACTTCTGTCCTTCATTTCACAATTGCTATAAACCAGCACAGAAACAAATTAGTGGCAACCATGTTCCTAGATTTATCTAAAGCTTTCAAAATGGTATCTCACCAGCAACTACTTTCATGAACTCACATCCATAGGTCTCTCACAATCCTTTCTTACATGGTTCCTTAGCTATTTATCAGAAAGACAATAAATAAAACAGGAATTCTTATCCTCTCTCCCAGTCAGGATAGGAGCTCCACAAGGCTTCACATTAGGGCCTCTTCTCTTTAACATCTTCATTAACAGACTCCACACTTCTGCAGGGAAGACAAGCATTGTTCAAGAAACAGATGATTCAGCTTTAATGTGTACAGCCCCAACATTACCTGAACTCCAAGAAAACACTCAAACTACTTTCTCTTAAAGTGAGACCTGTTTAAGCACTTAACTGCTTTTCAGCCAGAGCAAACTAAAGTTAATGTTGTTCACGCCAAAGAATATCTTAACCAGTTTCAGTCTTTTGCAATCACAGCTTCTAATAGTACTAATATTGTATTAATAATAAGTCATACTAAACGTCTAGGTGTTCAGATGGACAACAACCTCAAATTTGATGTCCATGTATAACAAACTATTAAAAAAAACAACACATAGGTTCTCTCTTCGGTGTCAAACACTACATAATTGACACAACAAGAAAAACTGTAGCCTCAACTTATTTACTACCATCCCCTCTTTATGCTTCTCCTAGCCTTGCTACAAGTGCCACACTAATATAGTTGTAAAATTTGCTACCAATGCTACACATAGAACCCACCACTATGAGACCTAAAAATAACTAAAGGTGACTAGAACTAAACAACTACCTCACATTCTCTTAGTATTTTTTGTGTATAAGGTAATACTTTATCCTAAAAATGTCCAGCATTAAAAAAATGCACTATAGCCTTATTCTCGTGCAAGGGACCTCCAGTCCACCAAAAACTTCCTCCAAAGTTCTGCTAACGATAACAACTAATTGGAAGACTCACTATATTCTTGTGGAATGCTATCTGCACAAAATTAAAAATGACTCACTATACTCTTGCTATGCATCCAAACTGTGGAATGCTATCTGCACAAAGTTAAAATGATACCCAAACTAACATGCTTTAAAACAGAGCTCATACAGTACCTAAATCAACCCTGGACATGCTCATGGGCATCTCCAAACTGACAAATTCTCATATGGTCTCACACTCTTTCTTAATCTTCTCAAATCCTTCCACCCCTTGTTCAAGATAACATCACCTTATACAACCTCTCTGCCATCTCACCTCACGCCATGAATGTCACCTCCCCATTCTCTCTCTCTTTCTGTAACCTAATATATTTGAACTTCAAATAAACAACTCAAATCCCCTTTCAGTCTCTTTTACCTGACCTACACTCTCTCAAGCACTTTTTGACAACATTGTTCACCCTATTTTCAAGAAATATCTATAATCCTTTCATTAAATCTCATGCTCACTACTCAAACATATATTTCTCTCTCTCTCTCTCACTTAGATGAATGTTATCATCCATAAATTAATGTCTTACCTTAATGTAAAGATCCTCGTCGCTTGTATAAAATTTGTTACAGGTAACTGCATCACATAGCAAATGTACTGTATGAACCACTCCTTTATCAATCATACAGCACATTAATAAATAAGGCATTATCTCTGATTTACAACACAGAATGTTCTACATGTTTCACTGTTGTAGTCATTACATTTGGGTTATCTGCTTGCAGGTAGACCTCAGTCGGCCTGATTAACATAGTCTTGGGTCCTGCATCAGTTACTGTCCCTTCTTCCATGACGTCAGGAAGTCAGGGGTATAAAACATGCAGCCGACATCATTACATCAGTCTTTCTTGCTGTGTGGTGTCTGAAGCAGAAGCAGCTCACAAGTTTCGGTCGGACGACTCCTGAAATTTTCGTTTTCGAATTTCAGAACCAAAGTCTTCAACTAAAGCTAAGTACCCTGTTGGGGAAACATTTTCTTGCTCCTTACCGATGTCAGTAAAAGTTAATAATTGCATTACTTGGGGAAAGCAAATACCTCATAAAGATTTTCATTCATACTATATTCCTTGCCTAGGCCCTGACCATGATGTACCTTGCTGTCGGTTTTGTGCTTTATTTAATCAGCGCTCTATCAGCCGTCAGTATATTTTCACCTCTAAATATTTCGGTTCTCTGTTTAATTATCCAGAAATGTCGTTGGTTAGCTATCCGACTACCGACAGAGACAGGCCGTCGAGGTCCAAAACTGCCGACGACGCTTCTCCTAAGCCAGTCACCAGTTCGCCGGTACTCAGTGAGGCACTTTTGCAGCCCCTGATACCCGCTACTTTTGATTCGCAGGCCTCTACTGAGACCCATTCGGAGTATGGTATGCTGCGAGATGCTTCAATTATGGAACCTGCGGATGTCTCTAGCTTGGATGGGTCCAGAGCCGCTGCACAGGCACCGGTTTCTGAGGGTGTATTCAGGCCTACAGACTTGCATATTAAACCAACGTCTCCTTCTTCTCTTAGGCCTAAATCTCAAACTATGCCTAAAAAACTGATGTCCAGGTCACATACTCAGGCCTCTATGCCTAAAAAACAAATGATAAGAATGGCTGAAGATCTAATAACTCTAATCAGGGGTAGCCAACCCCCCCACACACTTCTAAGAGGCCTAGGACTGAAGTGATTAATGAATCTTTTGACCAGGATTCTGTTTTTTCTGATTCTTCTGATGATCTGGAGATTTGTGTACTATAAATAACACCTTGTCTTTGGTGCAGGCTGGAGAAGTTGTTTGACCACAACTGAGCTACAAAATATAAGTATCTTTTGATTATTTTAACAGATTACTGTTTTTATAATTTAATATATATAAAGCACTTTGTCTATTCAGAATCTTCAGAAATCTTTATCTGTTTAAAAACTTTCAGAATTTGTAGTGCTTGTTGTCTTAGGCTATTGTATAAACTGAAACATTTACTCTGTGTAATTATCTCTTGGCTAGTGGGGGGCTGGTTCTTTTGTGTTCTTGTAAAAAAAAAGTTCTTGTTCTGGTCTTTGGTGCAGGCTGGAGAAGTTGTTTGACCACAACTGAGCTACAAAATATAAGTATCTTTTGATTATTTTAACAGATTACTGTTTTTATAATTTAATATATATAAAGCACTTTGTCTATTCAGAATCTTCAGAAATCTTTATCTGTTTAAAACTTTCAGAATCTGTAGTGCTTGTTGTCTTAGGCTATTGTATAAACTGAAACATTTACTCTGTGTAATTATCTCTTGGCTAGTGGGGGCTGGTTCTTTTGTGTTCTTGTAAAAAAAAAAAAAAAAAGTTGTTGTTCTGGTCTTTGGTGCAGGCTGGAGAAGTTGTTTGACCACAACTGAGCTACAAAATATAAGTATCTTTTGATTATTTTAACAGATTACTGTTGTTATAATGTAATATATATAAAGCACTTTGTCTATTCAGAATCTTCAGAAATCTTTATCTGTTTAACAACTTTCAGAATCTGTAGTGCTTGTTGTCTTAGGCTATTGTATAAACTGAAACATTTACTCTGTGTAATTATCTCTTGGCTAGTGGGGGCTGGTTCTTTTGTGTTCTTGTAAAAAAAAAAAAAAAGTTGTTGTTCTGGTCTTTGGTGCAGGCTGGAGAAGTTGTTTGACCACAACTGAGCTACAAAATATAAGTATCTTTTGATTATTTTAACAGATTACTGTTTTATAATTTAATATATATAAAGCACTTTGTCTATTCAGAATCTTCAGAAATCTTTATCTGTTTAAAAACTTTCAGAATCTGTAGTGCTTGTTGTCTTAGGCTATTGTATAAACTGAAACATTTACTCTGTGTAATTATCTCTTGGCTAGTGGGGGCTGGTTCTTTTGTGTTCTTGTAAAAAAAAAAAAAAAAAAGTTGTTGTTCTGGTCTTTGGTGCAGGCTGGAGAAGTTGTTTGACCACAACTGAGCTACAAAATATAAGTATCTTTTGATTATTTTAACAGATTACTGTTTTATAATTTAATATATATAAAGCACTTTGTCTATTCAGAATCTTCAGAAATCTTTATCTGTTTAAAAACTTTCAGAATCTGTAGTGCTTGTTGTCTTAGGCTATTGTATAAACTGAAACATTTACTCTGTGTAATTATCTCTTGGCTAGTGGGGGCTGGTTCTTTTGTGTTCTTGTAAAAAAAAAAAAAAAAAGTTGTTGTTCTGGTCTTTGGTGCAGGCTGGAGAAGTTGTTTGACCACAACTGAGCTACAAAATATAAGTATCTTTTGATTATTTTAACAGATTACTGTTTTTATAATTTAATATATATATAAAGCACTTTGTCTATTCAGAATCTTCAGAAATCTTTATCTGTTTAAAAACTTTCAGAATCTGTAGTGCTTGTTGTCTTAGGCTATTGTATAAACTGAAACATTTACTCTGTGTAATTATCTCTTGGCTAGTGGGGGCTGGTTCTTTTGTGTTCTTGTAAAAAAAAAAAAGTTGTTGTTCTGGTCTTTGGTGCAGGCTGGAGAAGTTGTTTGACCACAACTGAGCTACAAAATATAAGTATCTTTTGATTATTTTAACAGATTACTGCTTTTATAATTTAATATATATAAAGCTCTTTGTGTATTCAGAATCTTCAGAAATCTTTATCTGTTAAAAAACTTTCAGAATCTGTAGTGCTTGTTGTCTTAGGCTATTGTATAAACTGAAACATTTACTCTGTGTAATTATCTCTTGGCTAGTGAGGGCTGGTTCTTTTGTGTTCTTGTAAAAAAAAAAAAAAAAAAGTTGTTGTTCTGGTCTTTGGTGCAGGCTGGAGAAGTTGTTTGACCACAACTGAGCTACAAAATATAAGTATCTTTTGATTATTTTAACAGATTACTGTTTTTATAATTTAATATATATAAAGCACTTTGTCTATTCAGAATCTTCAGAAATCTTTATCTGTTTAAAAACTTTCAGAATCTGTAGTGCTTGTTGTCTTAGGCTATTGTATAAACTGAAACATTTACTCTGTGTAATTATCTCTTGGCTAGTGGGGGCTGGTTCTTTTGTGTTCTTGTAAAAAAAAAAAAAAGTTGTTGTTCTGGTCTTTGGTGCAGGCTGGAGAAGTTGTTTGACCACAACTGAGCTACAAAATATAAGTATCTTTTGATTATTTTAACAGATTACTGTTTTTATAATTTAATATATATAAAGCACTTTGTCTATTCAGAATCTTCAGAAATCTTTATCTGTTTAAAACTTTCAGAATCTGTAGTGCTTGTTGTCTTAGGCTATTGTATAAACTGAAACATTTACTCTGTGTAATTATCTCTTGGCTAGTGGGGGCTGGTTCTTTTGTGTTCTTGTAAAAAAAAAAAAAAAAGTTGTTGTTCTGGTCTTTGGTGCAGGCTGGAGAAGTTGTTTGACCACAACTGAGCTACAAAATATAAGTATCTTTTGATTATTTTAACAGATTACTGTTTTATAATTTAATATATATAAAGCACTTTGTCTATTCAGAATCTTCAGAAATCTTTATCTGTTTAAAAACTTTCAGAATCTGTAGTGCTTGTTGTCTTAGGCTATTGTATAAACTGAAACATTTACTCTGTGTAATTATCTCTTGGCTAGTGGGGGCTGGTTCTTTTGTGTTCTTGTAAAAAAAAAAAAAAAAAGTTGTTGTTCTGGTCTTTGGTGCAGGCTGGAGAAGTTGTTTGACCACAACTGAGCTACAAAATATAAGTATCTTTTGATTATTTTAACAGATTACTGTTTTTATAATTTAATATATATAAAGCACTTTGTCTATTCAGAATCTTCAGAAATCTTTATCTGTTTTAAAACTTTCAGAATCTGTAGTGCTTGTTGTCTTAGGCTATTGTATAAACTGAAACATTTACTCTGTGTAATTATCTCTTGGCTAGTGGGGACTGGTTCTTTTGTGTTCTTGTAAAAAAAAAAAAAAAGTTGTTGTTCTGGTCTTTGGTGCAGGCTGGAGAAGTTGTTTGACCACAACTGAGCTACAAAATATAAGTATCTTTTGATTATTTTAACAGATTACTGTTTTTATAATTTAATATATATAAAGCACTTTGTCTATTCAGAATCTTCAGAAATCTTTATCTGTTTAAAAACTTTCAGAATCTGTAGTGCTTGTTGTCTTAGGCTATTGTATAAACTGAAACATTTACTCTGTGTAATTATCTCTTGGCTAGTGGGGGCTGATTCTTTTGTGTTCTTGTAAAAAAAAAAAAAAAAAGTTGTTGTTCTGGTCTTTGGTGCAGGCTGGAGAAGTTGTTTGACCACAACTGAGCTACAAAATATAAGTATCTTTTGATTATTTTAACAGATTACTGTTTTTATAATTTAATATATATAAAGCACTTTGTCTATTCAGAATCTTCAGAAATCTTTATCTGTTTAAAAACTTTCAGAATCTGTAGTGCTTGTTGTCTTAGGCTATTGTATAAACTGAAACATTTACTCTGTGTAATTATCTCTTGGCTAGTGGGGGCTGGTTCTTTTGTGTTCTTGTAAAAAAAAAAAAAAAAAAAAGTTGTTGTTCTGGTCTTTGGTGCAGGCTGGAGAAGTTGTTTGACCACAACTGAGCTACAAAATATAAGTATCTTTTGATTATTTTAACAGATTACTATTTTATAATTTAATATATATAAAGCACTTTGTCTATTCAGAATCTTCAGAAATCTTTATCTGTTTAAAAACTTTCAGAATCTGTAGTGCTTGTTGTCTTAGGCTATTGTATAAACTGAAACATTTACTCTGTGTAATTATCTCTTGGCTAGTGGGGGCTGGTTCTTTTGTGTTCTTGTAAAAAAAAAAAAAAAAAGTTGTTGTTCTGGTCTTTGGTGCAGGCTGGAGAAGTTGTTTGACCACAACTGAGCTACAAAATATAAGTATCTTTTGATTATTTTAACAGATTACTGTTTTTATAATTTAATATATATAAAGCACTTTGTCTATTCAGAATCTTCAGAAATCTTTATCTGTTTAAAAACTTTCAGAATCTGTAGTGCTTGTTGTCTTAGGCTATTGTATAAACTGAAACATTTACTCTGTGTAATTATCTCTTGGCTAGTGGGGTCTGGTTCTTTTGTGTTCTTGTAAAAAAAAAAAAAAAAAAAAGTTGTTCTGGACTTTGGTGCAGGCTGGAGAAGTTGTTTGACCACAACTGAGCTACAAAATATAAGTATCTTTTGATTATTTTAACAGATTACTGTTTTTATAATTTAATATATATAAAGCACTTTGTCTATTCAGAATCTTCAGAAATCTTTATCTGTTTAAAAACTTTCAGAATCTGTAGTGCTTGTTGTCTTAGGCTATCCCACCCTCCCTCCCTGTTGGTGTCTTGCTCTTATACTTGGTGGCTTTGCAGTTGCCCGCCCCTACTGTGACACACCTCCCAGTCTAGTGTCATTAGCTCATTCTTCTTAATACAGAGAGAACATTTGATAAGGCCTTCTGTTCCTCCTTTTTACCTTTTCAAAAAGTAAAACAAAACTTTTTTTTTCTTTTTCGCCTGAACCTTCTTGTGTTCTGACTGTCCTTCTCAAACATATTGGAAATATACAGTATATTTCAGAGCATTTGTTATAACTGTATTTGCTATAACTGATTCAAGTATAGTATTTTTTTCTGGCTTTTTGAATATTTACTGCTTAGCGACTGCATCTTAGCCTGTTTATACAGCTCTGCATTCTATTTAAACTGTTTTTGTGTTGATTAACTGTTTTGCACTCTTAAAAAGTTATTTGTTGCTTAATTTTACCTGTAGGCTAACACACTCAAGTGTGCTAGCCACTTAAAAGCATTTATAGCATTTACTGTCTGTTTTTTTCCTTGTCTCTGTAAAAAAAAAAAAAAAAAAAAATCTCTTGTTTTCCCACCTTACTGAACTAGAGTAGTCCAGTTTCAGAGTTGCTGATCCCTGGGCTTTGATTTTAGTTCCTGTTACTGATCCATTGCCTTATTAGGAAGGAGGGAAGTTTCTTTGCTTACCAGTGGGAGTGGGAAGCACTGAGCAGCCTTTTTGTCCGAATTGGTGAAGTTTCAGCCAGAAACTTGTAGTCTATTGGTCGTTTTGGGCCAATTCCTAGCTCCTTTCAGCCCCCTGCTATAAAACACGCTAAACACGCATTTTCCAGCTTGTACCAACTCTGCACAGATCCTCGTGGTGGCCTGCAGAGTGATCCAAGCAGCAGAGAGCTAAAAGAGTGACTTTCTACCAGATATAAGTATTTTTGTGGCTTTCCCACTGTTATTAAGCTAGCGACTGCATTTCGCCTGTTTTACTGCTACTTTAAGTGATTTCTGCATTTTACACTGTTTATTGCACTTTAAGTTACTAATTGTTGCAAATTGTTTCTGTAGGCTACACACTAAAGTGCGCTAGCCGATTTACAGCATTTATAGCATTTACTGTCTGTTTTTTTCCTTATCTCTGTAATAAAACAAAAAATCTCTTGTTTTCCCACTTTACTGAACTAGAGTAGTCCAGTTTCAGAGTTGCTGATCCCTGGGCTTTGTTTTTAGTTCCTGTTACTGACCCATTGCCTTATTAGGAGGGAGGGAAGTTTCTTTGCATACCAGTGGGAGTGAGAAGCACTGAGCGGCCTTTTTGTCCGATTTGGTGAAGTTTCAGCCAGAAACTAGTAGTCCATTGGTCGTTTTGGGCCAATTCCTAGCTCCCTTCAGCCCCCTGCTATAAAACACGCTAAACTGTACTTTTGATCTAACCAGCATATCCTATAACTGAAAAGTTCATCTCTACTTGATTCCCAAGTAGACTATTCTCTATCTGTAAAGCCTAGCACTTACTCCTACAGTACTTGCACCTTGATAAAGCACTCTTATTATAGATAGTACCCCACCAGCCTAAAACCCACTTCCCCCGGAGTCCTTTGAAAGTTCTTTATCTACTACTTCTAGTATGTCGAGGGATCAGTTGCTAGTGTCCTCTCCAGGTCAACTGGTGAACCTGGGAATATTGAGGCAATGTTACAATTGCCTCATGTACACAGACAATCCTCTCCTTCTCCCACAAAACACAAATACATGCGAGAGATGCAACTATACGGCCAAACTGGAGGCTGAGCTCTCTCAACATAGGACTGGCAAGACCAGACAGGAGGAGAAGGTAACCACACACAATACATACCCAGTCACACATGGTACCATCACAACTTCAAATCATACACATACTCACACAAAGACATACTCGGAGGCTCTGATCAAAAATTTACCAAAACAGCAGAGGCCACCAAAGCAGACACCCAAACAACTACCACCTCATGACCCAACACATGCAACACATAGATCACACAGTCAGAGTGTCAAACAGTCACAGCCCTTAAGGCCAAACAAAATGCCAGACACACTTGTCATTGGTGATTCCATAGTCAGACACACTGACGTCCCGCTCACCAGACTGAGTAAGGAGAAGGTCACAGTAAGCTGCCTGTCGGGCGCTAGAATACGCCACATAACGCAAGCACTCAGGTCTCTCAACAGCAGGTACAAGTACGACTCAGTCATTGTCCACGCTGGTGTCAACGACCTGAGTCGTACCTCCTTGGACTACATGAAAAGGGACGTCGAGGAGCTCTCTGATTATGTAGCCCAGGCAGGTATGACCCTGACCTTGAGCAGTATCCTACCTTCACCTAGAATGATGCCACAATACAGTGATAAGATGATCAGCTTTAATAATTGGCTTAAATTCTGGTGTCATTCAAAGGGGATCCAATGTCTGTCTGCCTGGGATGACATGCTGGACAAGCCACGCTGCTTCGTAAGGGACGGCTTGCACCTGTCACCCTGGGCTTCGGATATTGGCAAAGGCTCTTGCCACCCCATAGTGCCTTTTTAGGCAAGGCTCAAATTCTAAACCTACCACCCTAGAACACCAAAAAGGAAAAAACTAAGGGTAATGCTGCTCAATGCCAGAAGTCTCAATCTCAAGATGCACGCACTCGAGGCCCTTCTCAATATGGAGAACATCGATGTCTGTGCTGTGACAGAAACCTGGTTCAAGGCTCCTGAGAGCACCCCAGCACTAACAGGTTTCACCTCATATCATGCGTTCCGGCCCCAAAATCCGGACAACACCAAGAAAGGAGGGGGTGTCCATATGCATAACGGACACCCACACCTAAAGGTTGGTGGCAACGCCAGATGCATCGAAGACCATCCAGGTGCAATTAACCATAGGCAAGACTGCTCTGCAATTTGTAGCATGTTACAGGCCACCCTCTCAAACTCAGGAACCTCACATGGCCTTCCTGAAAACATTGGAGGATAAATGTATCTCCAAACACCATCATACTAGGTGACTTCAACTACCCTAATATAGACTGGGAACACTACTCAAGCCCGAACACTCTAACCCAAAGATTCCTGGAGTTCATAAACTCAAATGCCATGGAACAACTAGTCACCATCCCCACAAGAGGTGAAAACATACTTGATCTCATCATCACGAACATGGGATCAAAATGTTCAACACCGGAAGTATACCCCTCACTGGTGAGATCAGATCATAAACTAATCTCGCTGGAGGTCCTCTTCCCGCCCCCACCTGAAACAAAAAAGACCACAGTGAAAAACTTCTCAAAAGCCGATTTCACACTTCTAAAAACTAGTGTGGTCTCCTTTAAGGCCCCTGAGCCAGTGGTAAACATTACTCAAACCACTGAATCACTTACAAATGCCTTCTACCAGCACCTACAGGACTGCATGGATCAGGCAATCCCAAACAAAACTAAGACTCTCTGTACCAAAGGCAAGCGTCCAGTCTGGTGGACCCCAGCCATAAACAAGCTCTACAACAAAAGGAGGAAGCTACTACAAGATAGAGCAAAATCCTTGAAAGGTAAGACACCTTTGATCATTATAAGTAAAAACTAAGAGCTCTCATAAAATCATCAAAGGCAAATTTTGAGAGAAAAATCGCCAAGGACTCTAAAGACAATCATAAGGCCTTCTTTAGCTATGTTAGAAACCTAGGAGGAAACTCCCAGATATGCTCAGAATTAGTTCAAAATGATGTGAAAATTACTGAACCTACACACATTGCTAACATACTGGCTGACAGGTTCAGTGCAAACTTCTCCCCTCCCCAAAGGAGAGATATCTATTCCAGAGGATTGTAGCCCCCAAACATCTCCAACGCCCAGGTGAGAACTGCCCTCACTAAGGCAAAAACACAGCATCCATGGGACGGATGGTGTCCCCGGCTGTGTGCTTCATGAACTCAACGAGGAATTAAATCCACAGTTAGGACAGCTGTTTAATCTTAGCCTCACCTCAGGATACGTACCCAAGGAGTGGCGCGGCGACTGTGGTCCCACTTCATAAGGCGGTGCCTCCACAGACCCTGGAAATTACCGCCCATTAGCTTGACAAGCCTTATCTGCAAAGCCATGGAGAGGATCATAATGGAACTCATAAATAAAGACATAGGAACTTGCAGACTTTGGATCCAACCCAGTTTGGCTTTGTCAAAGGCAGATCCTGCCTCTTAAACTTGGTTGACTTTTTGAGACAGTCACCAAGGCCATTGATGAGGAAAGGCAGTCCATACAGCCTACCTCGACCTGGCAAAGGCCTTCGACACAATACCCCACTCAGGTATCATCGAAAAACTCATCAGCTTGAATGTAAACCCATACATCACAAGATGGGTTGCAAACTGGCTAGCGACAGAACCCACAGGGTCAGAGTTGCTGGAGCCATGTCAGACTCAAAGCCTGTCACAAGTGGTGTCCCACAGGGCTCAGTCCTGGGTCCACTCTTGTTCGGCATCTACTTTTCTGAAGTACAAGCAAACACAGGAGGGTTATGGCTGACAAAGTTTGCAGATGACTGCAAACTGGGCGCCATAGTCGAAAACACATCTGACACAGATATCCTCCAGAATGGCCTCACAGAAACGGATAACTGGTGCCAGAGCCATGGCCTGAAGTTAAACGCCAAAAAATGCATAGTCATACCCTTCGGGAAAACCAAGGTTACCCCTAGCTACCATATAGGTGACAATCCACTGAGCACAGAAAAAGTCATCAGGGATCTGGGGACCCAAGTTGACAGTAGTCTTTCGTTTGACACTCATGTTGCTAAAGTAGTTAGGAAAACCTTCTATATCGCCCACCTGATCATGAAGGGATTCACATCTAGATCAAGGGAGGTCATCGTCCCCTGTACTCATCACTCATTAGACCTATGATTGAGTACAATGCCCTGTTCGGAATGTATCTGACCAGACACCTGATGCAGCTTGAAAGGCCCCAAAAGTTCCTCACCAAAAGGATAAAGGGTCTCAAAAATATGTCTTATGCTGCCCGACTGAAAGAACTCCAGCTTTATTCAGTCTCATACCGCTTGCTCAGAGGTGACCTGTGCCTGACATATAAGGCCATGTCAAACCCAGATTTGATGAATATGCTTCACCTCAAAAATCTAGATCCCTCAGAACCACAAGGGCCCGAGACTTAAACCTTGACACGGTTATAAATAGAACATGCTGGAGGGACAGATTCATCACCCAGAGACTCCCTATACTGTGGAACAAAATCCCGGTACATGTGAGGCAGAGCACCTTGCTGGCCTTGTTCAAGAGGAATCTTGACCAATGGATGGGAGATCGCAGATATACCCCAGGGATTACTTCAGTGTCACTGCTTGACAGAGGCACAGAAAAATGATAGGCATAGTTTTTATTCAAACTAAAGGGGTGGCGAAAGCCACATAACTATGGGCTAGGCTTATAAATGCCCTTGGGCAGATAGCCTAGTATGAACCTATGAACCTATGAACCTTAAAATTACATCCTTTACATGGTCGAGACATTGGGAAAGCCTTTGTTATTGTTCCAGTAGTTCTTCAAAAAAAATCTTTTAAAGAACAAGCTGTTGGTATCACATATCATAGTTTACTTCATAAAAATATAGTATATTAGATCTGAGTGACTTAACATAGCCATATCTCGACCATGTAAAGGATATAATTTTAAGGTGTTATTTATAGTACACAAATTCAGTATTGTCGTTATTATTTTTATTTTTAAAAAAATTCTTTTTAAAAAATTATTGATTTTCTTTAATGATGGTGCTGTGAGGTTGCTTAAGCATCCTAGTGTGTTTTAAGTTTGAGTAACCCCATGTAGCTTTAATTCTTTAATGCTTGTGTATGACATCAGGAGGGGTAACGAACTCTATTGGCAGTTCGTTTTTTTAATTGTTTTAAAAGGTGTTTTTTTCTAAGTATTTTACTGTTTGTAGTCTGAAGAAGCTGGAACATTTTTCCAGCGAAAGCGCTCACATTAAATCTTGATGTTAAGTTGTCTATCTCGCCTTCATTCTTGCTGGATGGGTTCGGAGCCGACCTCGGCTCCGACTCGGCCACTCTAAAGCTCGAGAGTTGGTTCCACCGGCTCGAGGCTCCCCTTATATCCCACAATGCTAGGCGAGAGTTACCTCAGATCTCGTTTGCCGCTACAGCTTCGAGGTTGGTTTTCTACCGGTTCCTGGTAAGTTTTAACTTTTCTATAAAAGTTACTCTTGTTTCCCCTTTTTTTAGTTTAATTATTCCTAAGTTAGTGTAGTTTTATTAAACTCTATCCCCGAACCTTTTTTCTTCCCGTTTCTTGTCAAAAGAACTTTTAGTTCTTCCCTTGGGCCTTAGGCCTTCCCTTCCCTAGGGAGTGTTTGTGTAGTGTACTAGTGCTTATTGTACTTATTTTTAGTATACTTTTAATATAATTGTGTTTTTTGACAGGGTATAACTGGTGTGTTTGAGTGTGTGTTTGTGTTCACCAGTTAGGCTATGTCTAAAGAAGCAAAGGTCTCCGGATTCAAGAAGTGTGATGCGTGCTGTCAGAAAATGTCTCTGACAGACGCTCACACTTCTTGTGTCTATTGTCTGGGGCCTTTGCACCTGCAGGACTCCTGTGCTGTCTGCCATGGCTTCAGCCCCAGGGTCCTGCAGGAAAGAAAAAACAAGCTTATATTGAGAGGCTTGTTGAAGCCTGAGGATTCCCTATCTGTCTCAACAGGGAAGCCCTCCAAGGCATCGAGGTCTTCGGCTCCGGCTTCTGAGCCGAGACCTCAGGTTGTTCAACCTTTGCCTTTATCGGCTCCGGCTGGAGCCGATAAGACTCAGTCCACAGTTTCTGTGGCTCCCCTCGCTCCGGCGGAGCCGAGGTTATCGAGGTACCCGTGTCGGCTCCGACAAGATCTTCGGAGCCGACAACCAGAAAGAGGTCTAGGTCACCTTCTCTTGGCTCCGTTCATTCGGCTCCAGGTTCTCCCCTGCTGTCTGAACGGAGCCAAAGGTCTCATTCCTCTAGGTCATCGAGGCTGTCTGATCATGACCTTCAGAGGGTGGTGAGTCGACTACTCAAGTCTGAGGCACTAGCCCAGATGCTTCAGAGCCCGACTCATCAGTCGGTGCCTGTCCCGTCCATCAACTCCTTCCTCCTTCGACTCTCTTGAGCTCGGGCCGGTCGTGTCGGAACCCAGACTGTGGTCACCCCGGGGCCGAGACAATTGTCTTCGGCCCGTCGTCGCTCCGTTTTCTTCCATGGAGGAATCTCGGCCGGACTTCCCTCGTCGGCTCCGAGGGGTGAGTGGCATCGGACCCTTGTCCGACCCCCTCTCCTCTCGGTGCTTGCGCTGGTGAGTTCGGCTCCGACATCGGCCTCGGAGCCATCACTGTCGGTGCCGAGGGGGTCTTTAGCTCCTCGGAGCGGGGACCTCTGGCTCTGCCTGACAGGGGTGCTTTCGAGGTCATGCGGAGTGTGTTAGAGCCTGGCTCTACTCCACAGTCGGCTCCGTCAGCCCCTCCCTCTATGCTGCCTCAGGGTAAGTCGACTCACTCCCTCATCTCGGACCGCAGAGAGCCAACTCCTCAGGAGCCCCCTGTGGGGATTTCATCCTCTTCCGAGGCCTCTCCTGATTTGGCAGAAGAGCCCCCTCGGAAGAGGAAGTGCAAGAGGAAGCACATTGACTCACCTGAGTCTATCACGTCCGACACAGATCTGGATGATTCTGAGGGTTCCCCCCGTTCCCCTTCTGAAGATGTCTCTTTTGCAGACATTCTGGAGATCCTTAAACAGAGGGGAAATTGGCCAGCCCTCAACCCTTCGGAGGACGAATCTGTGTATCTTGAGGCGTTTGGCTCTCGTCCTTCCACCTCCTGGGTGTCCCCCCCTTTCGACCCCCTCATGCAGGTGGTTGCTAAAAAGGCATGGACGGCTCCTGATTCAGTGGACCCCACTCCCAGGAGACCCTCCAAATTCATCACAGCTCCAACAGACAAGGAATTTTTATCTAAAGGAGTCTCTGTGGATGCTATGGTGGTGGCTGCCGCCACAAAGAAGGAACTGGCTGATCCTTCAGTGCCTGTCCATCCACCTAACAAGGAATCTAGGTCCATGGATAGGTACGGGAAGCGGATGTTCTCCTCAGCGACATTTACTATGCGTTCGCTGAATTACCTGTGCCATTTCACTCGTCTTCAAAGGGACTTGATCAAAGAAGCGAGTGAAATGCTTAAGGACCCTTCAGCTGCGGGTTTCCAAGAAAAAATGAACACGCAGCTGGCTATCCTTAATTCTATTTCCAACTCCTCCATGCGCCTCCTCTCTTATGCGGCCGATGGAGCGAGCAGAGCCGCTGGAACAGGGGTAGCCTTACGTAGGCACGCCTGGATGCGGCTATGCAATTTTGCGGAACCTTTCAAAACGTCTTTCACAAACTCCCCTTTTGATGGATCATCCCTTTTTGGTCCACAAGTGAAAGAAACCCTGACTAGGTGCGAGACGGATGGCAAGACCCTTTCTGCCGTCGGAGTCCGTTTTTCCACTCCTTCTAGGCCTTACCCCAAAGGCCAGAAGGGGGGAAAGATGTGGTTCCGTAAACAATCTCAAGGGACTTCGCCTGACGCACAGAGTCGGTTCCCCGCCAGAGGCAGAGGGGGGAACAACAATGGTAGACATCGCCCTAGAGGCAGAGGGGGTCCGCAGAACCAGGGCAATCGAGAAACTTCTTCCGATAAGCCCTTTCAGCATCCCTGAGGTGTTGCCCGACTGCCCATCTTCGGAGGCAGTCGGGGGAAGATTGTCACTGTACCCAGAAGCCTGGCTATCCTTGACACAAGACAAATGGGTACAGTCCATCATTTCCGAAGGTTATTCTATTCCCTTTCTTCGTTCTCCAAGTCAGTCAAAAACCCCTTCCAGATGTTCCACCCGCTCAAAGGAATATAGCAGCTTTGGAAATTTCAAAACTGCTTGCAAAAAGAGCTATTCAGCCAGTGCCAGCAGACCAACTAGGATCCGGAATCTACTCAAGGTTCTTTTTTAGTTCCAAAGAAAACAGGGGACTGGAGACCAATTTTGGATCTCAGTATCTTGAACAGATCGGTCAAGAAAACAAGATTTCGGATGGTCACGCTGCAATCCATTCTTCCCCTGTTGGGAAAAGGAAACTGGATGTGCTCTATAGACCTTCAGGACGCGTACTATCACATAAAATGAACAGGCGCTCCAGAAGATTCCTCCGCTTCAGGCTGGGAACCAGTCATTTTCAATTCAGGGCCCTGCCCTTTGGTCTCACCACTGCCCCGGTGTTTACCAAATGCATGGCAGTGGTAGCTTCTCACCTGAGACGACAAGGATTCCAGGTGTTTCCATATTTGGACGACTGGCTCCTCACAGCTCCCACCAAGCATCTCCTTCTGATGGCCAGAGATTACACTTTTCGTCTGTCAAAAACTGGGTATCTCAATAAATTGCGAAAAGTCTGTTTTGTCGCCTTGTCGCACTATTACCTACATAGGCAAAATTAGATACTGTAAACATGTCTGCAACACTAACGAACCAAAGGATATCAGACATTCAAAAATTGGTATCACTACTTCTCAACAACAACAGAGCCAAAGCCAGGTTAGTTCTAAAGGTGTTGGGAATCATGGCAGCGGCCATACCCTCCTTCCATTGGCCAGATACCACATGCGGATCCTTCAGTGGATGCTCTTTTCTCAATGGTCATACCAGGAACTTCCAATGTCTCACACCATTATGATCACGCAAGCGTGCAAAAAGCATCTCATGTGGTGGATGTCTTCTCCCCAGCTCCTGTTGGGGAGACCATTTGTTCCACCTCCTCCGGTTGCTACTCTGACAACGGATGCCTCCCTGATCGGGTGGGGGGGGCATTATCAGGGCAGGACAGTCCAGGGCACATGGCAACCAAACGAATGCCACTTGCACATAAATGTTCTGGAGATGAGAGCAGTGCTTTTAGCGTTGCAAGCCCTTCAACACTCTCTTCCCTTGGGAACGATTGCAATCCAGACAGACAATATGTCTGTAGTGTGGTACATCAACAAACAAGGCGGAACCAGATCATACCCCCTGTGTCGAGAAGCACTCAGACTGTGGCAATGGGCGATTTCTTCTCAGCGTTTTCTGATAGCAACGCACATCCCCGGGAAGTCCAATCACATTGCGGACAAGTTGAGCAGAGCTATACTCATGCCTCACGAGTGGTCTCTGAAAGACTCTGTAGTGAGAGAGATATTTCTCAAGTGGGGTCAGCCTTGCTGCGATCTTTTTGCTACTCCCCAAAACAGCAAGTGCAGAGAATACTTCACTCTATTTCCTTTACCAGGCCAACCCAGCAGGGACGCGCTAGTCCAAGTTTGGCCCCGGGAACTTCTGTATGCATTTCCTCCTTTCCCACTGATCTCTCAAGTAATACAGAAAGCTATCGCTCAGAAGGCCTCATTGATCCTCATTGCTCCTTACTGGCCTCGACAAGTGTGGTTCCCCTTTCTGCATCGATTTCTTTTGGAGCGACCGTGGAATCTGGACCTAGTTCCAGATCTTTTGATCCATCAGTCGGGTCAGTTTCATCGCTCCCTCCCCTCTCTGAACCTCACTGCTTGGTTCCTCCACTTCCAACCGTAGCCAGGCTTCCTCAATTATCTCACTCTGTTAGAGATATTTTGATAGCTTCCCATAAATCTTCCACTCGAAAGATTTATTTGAGTAAGTGGAAACGATTTTCATATTGGGCACAAGGAAAGGACATAGATCCTTTCACCGCTTCCATCCAACTAGTCCTCGATTTTCTTGCTGAACTCTTCCATGCAGGTTCATCTCCATCTACTCTTAAGGTTCAATTGGCAGCTATTTCTAATTTCCATGTGGGTATTTCTGAATCCGCCCTAATGTCCCACAAACTCTGCAAAGCCTTTTGAAAGGAGTTTTTCTGCTCAGACCTCCTGTAAGAAATCCTCCTTCTCCTTGGGACCTAAATTTAGTTCTTGCTTCGTTGATTCTTTCCCCTTTCGAACCTGCAGCTTCATGTTCCTTAAAGTTATTATCATGGAAAACTCTCTTTCTGGTGGCTATCACATCAGCTAGAAGAATTTCAGAACTTCAAGCACTCAGTTGTCGTTCTCCTTACCTTGTGTTCCATAAGGACAGAGTTTCCTTACGAACTAACCCATCCTTTTTGCCTAAGGTGGTTTCAACATCAAATCTAAACCAGTGCATTGACCTCCCTGTCTTTTTCCCGGAGTATTCAAATAGGTCTGAACAAAATTACACTGTCTGGATGTTCATCGTCAATTAAGGTACTACTTGGACAGGACGAAACAATTCAGAAAATCTGATCAGCTGTTTGTCTCCTTTGCGGAAAGCAGAAAGGGACTTCCAGTTTCAAAGGTATCTTTATCCAGATGGCTAACATCTCTGATTACCCTTGTTTATGAGATTAGACACAAAAAACTGCCTAATAAGCCTAAAGCCCATTCCACCAGAGCTTTGGCTACTTCTCTAGCCTTCCAAGACAGACTGCCTATTGACACCATCTGTGCAGCGGCTACTTGGGCTACTCCTCACACTTTTATTTCCCATTATAAGTTGGATTTAGCTTCTAGGCATAGAGCTAATTTTGGTTCCACTGTTCTCAGGAGTCTGTTCCGTTAGGCCACCCGGGACAAGATGCTAGGGACGCGGTCCCATCCAGCAAGAATGAAGGCGAGATAGACAACTTAACATATAGAAGTTATGTTCTTACCATAACGTTCCATGTTAGTTGTCTTCTTCTCGCCTTCTTGCGTCCCACCCTCCTTCCCCCTGGCCTGGACAGACCTAGAGGAGTTGTGATCGTGACCTCTCTTTCTACCACCTCTTTCTTAGCTATATGCTATTATGCATATTTCTTGTTTCAGGATGTAGGTCACCCTTCTTCTCCCTGTTGTTAGAGGTGGTCTCTGTTATAGTTATTCTGTTTTATACTGTTACTATCTTAAGCTGGGGTTAGCTTACAAACGAGATCTGAGGTAACTCTCGCCTAGCATTGTGGGATATAAGGGGAGCCTCGAGCCGGTGGAACCAACTCTCGAGCTTTAGAGTGGCCGAGTCGGAGCCGAGGTCGGCTCCGAACCCATCCAGCAAGAAGAAGGCGAGAAGAAGACAACTAACATGGAACGTTATGGTAAGAACATAACTTCTATTTTTGGTTTATTATATAATCTGTTGTGGTGGATTAAGTGGACTTTAAGCCATTCAGTTGCCGTTTTACTCAGTTTGTTCTTTGCTGTTAGTTTTCAGGGTTCCTGAGTCACACAAGTTTCTTTTTAAAAATCGTATTGCGGATCCAGAGACTATTTCACAGGGGCCCAAGGGCATTAAGGCTTCTACTGCTAAAAATCCTACCCCTTCTGATAGAGACTCCAGGGTGCTGGATAGATGGGGTAAGAAGGTTTACACTTCTGCAACCTTGGCCATTAGGGCTTTAAACTGCCAGTTTCATATGTTAAAGTATCAGCAACATGTTATTGGATTGCTTAAACAGAAAATGATGTTGATTCCTGATTGTGTGGAAAATAAAGAATTACAGAATTTAATGCATTCTGCTAAACAAGTTGGAAAACATACTTTGCAGTGTGGTTTTGATTCATTAGAGGCCTCTTGCAGGGCCACTGTTACTGGGTCTGTGCTCAGAAGGCATGCTTGGCTTAAGGAGCAATCTTTGCCTGATCATGTTAATGCTAAATTGTTGGATGCTCCCTTAAATCAGGACTGCCTGTTTGGCAACAAGGCTGAGGAAGTTCTTAAAAAGATGGAAGATAAAGCTAAATCTATGCAAACTGTTAAAGATTTCTTACAAGTTCAATCTCCTAGATTTAGTAGGCACTGGCCTTCTAAGAATTGGTCTTTTCCAGCCCCTTCCAGGTCTTCTCAAGCCAAACCCAGACACAGCAAAACCCCAGGTTTCAGTCCCAGGGGACACATAGGACTAAGCAGTGGGGGGCCTCCACTTCCAAATCTGGGAGTAATAAGACTCCCCCTATGGTAAACTGTCTCAATGAATTCCTTTAAAATTTCCAAGCACTTATCAACTGGCTGCCCCTTTGGGGGGAAAGAGTGCTCTTCATGCAAAGAACTGGAAACTCATTACCCAGGACAAATGGGTTTTAAATATAATGTCCCAGGGATACAGATTTCACTTCCATACGTTGCCAACACCAAGCAGTGGCCGGACCTACCCCCAAATCAGTGGACAGAGGCCCAAAAACAAGTACTTTCTCTCGTAAGCATGGGGGCTATTCAGCTGGTACCAGAAGAGGAAAAGGGACAAGGATTCTACTAAAGACTTTTCCTGGTACCCAGAAAAGACAATTCATGGCGTCCTATCCTGGACCTGTCTACTCTAAACACCTTTCTGGAGATTCCAAAATTCAAGACGCTGACTCCAACAATTACTTCCTATGCTAGGCAAAGATGCCTGGTTGGCAACACTAGATTTAAAAGAAGCATACCTGCACATCCCAATCAGGGAATCTTGCAGCAGATACCTACGCTTCAGAGCATGCTGCGCGCACTGTCAGTTCTCTGCACTGCCCTTTGGCTTATCTACTGCACCCAGGGTATTCACAAAGTGCCTAGCTCCAGTTATTGCATTTTGCAGGCAAAGAAATATTCAAATATACCCATACCTGGATGATTGTCTAATTCAGGCAGAAAGCCAGGACATACTTTTGAATCATCTGGCCTTTGTATAAAGGGTTCTAACTTGTTTGGGGTACACCATAAACAAAAAGAAATCACACCTGGTACCCTGCCAACAAATTATTTTCCAGAGAGCAAGCTTGAATGCAACTTTCCAGATGGCCTACCTCACACCAGCGAAACACATTCATTTGACAACCTACTTCAAACAAGTGGCCACAAAGACCCTGCTATCTGCAAGACAAATACTGCAAGCCTTGGGGTTCATGGCCTCCTGCATTCTTCTAATTCCATGTGCAACACTGCATATGAGGAAACTACAGTGGTATCTAAAAAGCCTATGGTGTCAACATTCTCAGGATCTAGAAGCAATGATTCCTATCATACCTTGCCTATGCCTAGAGTTCCTTTGGTGGGCAGAGGCCTGCCACCAAAACAAGGGACTACCTTTCACACCACCCCCTGGCAGGGAAGTGCATTCAGAATAAATGGAACCCAAGTCAAATGCACATGCATATCAAGCAAAATGAAATGTTAGCTGTACAGAATGCTCTGACAGCCTTCAAGGACCACATTCTTCCAGGACAACTAATGGTAAAGACGGACAACACCACTGTTATGTGGTACATAAACAAGCATGGGGGCACACATTCTTATCCCCTCTGCAGACTAGCCATGGCATTGTGGAACACAGCCTTGAGCTACCAAGTGCACTTACAAGCTCATTTCCTGCCAGGAAAGTTAAATACACTGGCAGATGGACTAAGCAGAAACCTTATGGACCCACACGAGTGGAAACTGGACCCAAGGATTTTCAACATGTTGACAAGCAAATGGGGGAGCCCAGATATAGACCTGTTTACCTCTCCCTAGAATTACCAATTGGACAAATTTTGCACAAGGACTCCCCACAAACAAGCCTGGAAAGCGGATGTTCTATCCTTCAGCTGGAAAAACCTATCAGTCTATGCCTCCCCCCTCTGCCTCTGCTTTCCAAAGTACTACTAAAAATCAAACAGGACAAACCAAGGATGATTTCGATTGCTCCAGACTGGCCGTGCCAGCACTGGTACCCCCTCCTGCGCAGTGTGTCACGGTTATTCCCATGGCACCTGCCTCAGACTACTTCCCTGTTATCTCAACAGGAGAACCAGATTCTGCACCCTCAGCTTCTAACACTGAACCTACATAATCTCTCCTTTATCATCCCTCAGTAAACCTGTGATGGATATAATTTTAGAGGCAAGGAGGCCTAGCACTAGAAAATCCTATGCTGAAAAATGGAAAAGATTGTGTGCCTGGAACCAGTCTCAAGGGATGAGCACAGCAGAGCCCAATTTGCCTCAGATTTTACAATACTTAACTGACATGCTTCACAAGGCCTGTCTTTTTCCTCTATTAAAATCCATGCCTCAGCCATTTCATCTCATTATAACACAGAAACCCCCCCCTTCTCTCATCCACTGCTCAAGCAGTTCCTCAGAGGGGCCAGAAATGTAAGACCACCCAGGAGAGCTCCAACCCCAACCTGGGACCTTAACTTTGTTTTGGAGAAACTAACTCTACCTCCTTTCGAACCAGCTGCTACTGCAGACCTAAATTTTCTTTCTTGGAAGACAGCTTTCCTTTTTGCAATCACTTCAGCTAGAAGGGTATCTGAATTACAGGCTCTTATGACAGTGGAGCCTTTCTTCATCTTTCATGCGGACAGGGTGTCCCTCAGAACCAATCCATCCTTCATGGCCAAGATGGTATCCAGTATGGCTCTTAATCAGTACACTCATTTGCCAACCTTCTTTCCCAATCCACAGAACAAAGGAGAACGGATATTGCATTCCTTAGATGTGCACAGACAACTCAGATTCTACTTGGAGAAGACTAAACCTCGAAAGAAATCTGAACAACTGCTGGTAGCATTTGCTGCAGGGGCAGAGGGGAAGGCTATTTCAAAGCAAACTATTTCTAAATGGATAGGCCATTGCATTCATTTCTGCTATAAGCACCATGGAAAACCTATCCCCCAGGGATCAGACCTCACTCCACCAGGGCTGCATCTACCTCTACAGCCTTTCTCAGAGGCGTCCCTACCAGGGACATCCTAGAAGCTGCTACCTGGAATTCTGTACATACATTCACCAAGCATTACCATTTGCCAATTTTCTCTAAATCCAGAGCTGGCTTTGTCACTGCAGTCTTCCTGGGCCTTATAGCTGGTCCTAATGCTATCTAAATTCCTCCTCCCAACCACAGCTTTGGGAATCTACCCAAATGTAATGACTGCAACAGTGAAACACGAAGAACATAGTACAGTTGTGTACACTTACCATAAATGTAGATGTTCGAGTGTATTCACTGTTGCAGTCCTGGTTACCCTCCCTCCAGTCCCCAACTTCTTTTGGCTATACCTCTATTTTTCTTTACTATGCTTAAAAGCTTTTTTGGTGTATTTGCTTTTTTGTTGGAGGTATTTCATTGTACTTTTATATTTAATTGCTCCCCATTAGGGGGCACCTGACATCTGGGGTAAGAAAAACTGATGTAATGGCGTTGGCTGCATGTTTTATACCCCTGATGACCTGACGTCATAGAAGAAGGTACAGCAACCGACACAGGACCCAAGACTTTGTTAATCAGGTTGATTGAGGGCTACCTGCAAGCAGATAACTCAAATGTAATGACTGCATCAGTGAATACACTCGAACATCTACATTTATGGTAAGTGTACACAACTGTACTTTCTGTGCCAGCCATATAATACCTATTGCCATTTAGTCTGCAACTGATAATATCTACATTAATGTTGAAAAGGTACGAATCACACAATGCCTATCTGTAGATCTCAAAGTAGCATTTGGAATGTTAGTTGAAAATCCCTGCTGACCCATAAATTGAGTCTCCTAGGATTCAGGCAAAAACAATCTAAACTTCATAATACATTGCCTGATAGACAGAATTAAACTTCACATCTGGGGTTCCCCATTGTTCCGTATTATTCGCAATACTGTTTACTTTGCTCTTCAATGAATTTGTCTCCACTGTCACAACCACAGCCTTAACACTATTACATCAGGCTTTTTACTCACATTAGTATAGAAACAACTGCAGACAAATTCCAACTTATTATGTCATTTGTAGAAAGTGATAAACTCTCACTTAACTACTCAAAAACAGACTAAATGTTTTCCCAGTAGAAAAAAAGAGAACTGAAACCTGGTAATACTCAGAAACATAAACATAGTTCACACACTAAAGTATCTGTGACTTTTGGATGGATCTCTCACTCTCTTTCTAGGACACAGTGAACAGGTTATAAATATTGGGTTGGGAGGGTGGCCTAATGGTTAAGGTGTTTTCCTGACAAACACAAGGTGCAGGGTTTGAGCCTCAAAAGGGATAATTGGCTAAGCTTATAATGGCTCACAAGGGCAGTTGGCTTAGTACTAATCTATGATTCTATATTCCAACTATGTCGCTAAGAGCATAGAACTCTGTATCAAACCACCTTATTCCAGAATCAAGTAAAGCCCTTCCTGTAAACAACAAAACAAGATCAAGCAGCAGAGGCAATTATGTATCATCAGAAACTCCAAAACTCACTTTTGGATTAAGTAAAGTCTTTTATTGTGCACACTGGTAAGCGCTTTCACTATTCGCTTAATCAGACCATTAAAATCTCATAAAATAAAAGTGCTCTCTCTTATACTAGCAAACAGCCATACAAAACACTCAGATAATTATTCAATAAATCTGTTAAAGATGTAGCACTCATATAAAAAATATAGCACTCATATAAAATACTAGCATTCATTATAAAATGCAACTACTAACATTTTATAAAAGAACTTTTGCATAATTCATATGTTCTCAAAATGAATAACATAAATACATGTGCATATAACAATTTCTACTTTATAGACCATATGTAAAGGGTAGAGATAGATATATAAATATATGTAGCAAAATGTATTTCTAAAAAACCTAACAGACAATTAGTAACATCACAAAATAATAAATGAATAAGAAACAAATATTCTGCGGTTCAGCTAAGCATTAAAAACTATTATAAAGTGAATGGAAGAAACCCTAACTAACAAACAATCTTCTAGACTTCAGAATGAGTTTCAACAACGCTCTCTCATTGAAGCCTCTACCTTGATCTGCTCTCAGCCTCAAACTCCAACCCATCTCCCTCTTCTCAGTGCCATTCCGTATGTCACCCTCACGGGCAATGGGCAAGATGACATCTTTGACCATAAATCTAAAATCGTGGGCTTCACCTACTGCCATAACATGTTTTGCTAAAGCATTGTTAGGTGGCCTCACCCTAATAGCATATAAATGTTCTCTTATTCTATTTCTAAACACCCTGTTTGTCTTACCAACACAGAATGATCTGCAGGTATCACAAACTGCAAGGTAAACCACATGTGGGGTGTTACAGTCTGCAGAGGCATTAAACCTAAAGTCCTGCCCTGTATCAGGGTGCACAGACCTACCACTCAAATCTATGCATCCACAGAAATTACATTGCCCACATGGGAGGGTACCCCAGACCTGGTGTGCACACCCTTAAAGTAATACTTTGTTGAAGCACCTTTTGATTTAATTACGCATTCAGTCTTCTTGGGTAGGAGTCTATCAGCATGGCACATCTTGACTTGGCAATATTTGCCCACCCTTCCTTGCAAAAGTGTTCCAAATCTGTCAGATTGTAAGGGCATCTCTTGTGCACAGCCCTCTTCAGGTCACCCCACAGATTTTCTATTGGATTTAGGGCTGGGCTCTGGCTGGGCTATTCTAAAACTGTAATTTTCTTCTGGTGAAGGCATTCTTTTGTTGAATTGGATGTATGCTTGGGGTCATTGTCGTGTTGAAAGGTGAAATTCCTCTTGTTCTTCAGCTTTCTAGCAGATCACCGGAGGATTTGGGCCAAAAGGGACTGGTATTTGGAACTGTTAATAATTCCCATCACCTTGACTAAACCACCAGTTCCAGCTGAAGAAAAGCAACCCCAAAGCATGATACTGCCACCACCATACTTTACTGTGGGGATGGTGTTCTTTTGATAATGCGAAATGTTGTTTTTGCGCCAAACGTACCTTTTGGAATTGTGGCCAAAAAGTTCAACCTTGGTCTCATCAGACCATAACGCATTTTCCCACATGCTTGTGGGAGTTGATGTATTGTTTTGCAAATTTTAGCTGAGCCTGGATGTTTTTCTGTGTAAGAAAAGGCTTCTGTCTTGCAACTCTTCCCCATAACCCAGACATATGGAGAATACAGGAGATTGTTGTCACATGTAGCACACAACCAGTACTTCAGTGATAAAAAAGACACACCAACAAATAAAAAATGAAAAGCAGAGCGGCAACCAAACCAAACGACAGGAACCAAAATCAGCGAACACCAGCAAATACCATGAACAACGAAATGTTAACCTAGGTTTCGTCTTTTATTTCATCCAGACTTCTTCAGAAACAAAACAAGAATGTAATAAATTCAAACATTAAATACTCTCAGCTTAATAAAATATACATCAATTACCCAATAAAAGCATACCTAATTAACCCACCCAAGAACCAATTAAAAATGTAAATAAAGAGAAAACAGAACAGAAACACAAAAACAAAAAGATACACACTTGTAAATTCACTACTTGTTTGAGTAACGCTAATGTAATTGGTGATCTTACTTTATCATTATTTCATGATTCCAATTCAACTAAAACAGACAATTCATTGGAGAATTTGAGTATTTACCCTGAATACTTGACTAATGTTGATCATGTTGTGGACATTGCTGAGACTTCAATGATTCACAATTGTAAGCCTGATGATACGTTTGTTGATGAATGTTCTAAATTTTTGTTATCTTTTCCTGCAGGATGTGAATGTAGTTTTAATAATGGACAATTCCCTTCACATATTTTAGTGAATTCTATTGATGTTAACAATGTTGATGTATTTGGTGACGACACAACTGGGGATGGGCAACTATCTCAATTGTGTGAGGCTATTGACGTTGGACATGAATACGAGAATTTTACAACAACGGGCTACCCAGTGGTCATTTCTAATTCATTTGATGATTACAGAGTATATAATTATTCCTCTAAAAAAATAACTGAAGGACATGTTCAATTGTTGGCAAAAGGGTTTTCTTTTGTGCCTGTGGTCAGGGGTAAATTAAATGAGATGTTAATTGACTTAAAAATGTTCACCAGGAAAATGAATTTAAGGTTGGTATTTCAGGATACAACAGTATCATGTAATGAAACATTGAAAAAACCTAGCAAGTTTAATCCTCCTTTAAATAATACAGTGGCATTATACGAAAAGATGTGTGAGTTGGATATAAGACATCACATGTCCAGAAGTACAAATTATGTTAATGGAAGGGCATTTGATATGGCCAATAATTTAAATATTGATGAAAGAAACTGCTTGAATGAGTTGGTAAGTGACAACACAATCAGGTTTATGAAACCTGACAAGGGTAGTGGAACTGTTATCATGGACAAGAATGATTACATTAATCATATGTTGTCCATGTTAAATGATGATGCATATGAGGAAAGTAGTTTAAATCAGGTCAACATAGCATATTCAAAAAATGATCTGTTAATTGATGACTTGCTAACACAAGGGCAAATTGATGAGACTGAGTATTATTATTTAAAGAACGATTACCCAATGGTAAGTGGAATTTTTGGTATACCAAAGATTCATAAAGGATTGGTTAACATCAAGTTCAGGCCAATCGTTGACGGGAAACGAAGCAAGACATGTTTTATAAATAAATTTCTGGATTTTCATCTGCAGAAGGGTATTAAGAAATTTGACTATATTACTAGAGATTCCTGGCATTTTTTGGAAAATTTGAAGTCACTTATGATTAATGAACATACTATATTATTGACTATAGATGTCTGTAACTTATTCACGGTTATTCCTACTGACACAGGTTTACAGTGGTTGGAACATCAATTACTGGCCACTGGGTTATACGACCAAGATCGTGTAAACCTATTTTCAACTTTGATGGAGGTTGTTTTGAATAATAATTATATATTCTTTGAAGGGCATTATTTTAAACAAATTACAGGGGTAGCAATGGGGGCGGCTTGTGCCCCCATTTACGCCATTTACATTATGTCCTTCTGGGAACAGGAATTTGTTTTTTCCAGCGGGTTTATGACACATATTCAACATTATACTCGTTTTCTGGATGACATTTTTATAATGTGGGAAGGTACTGTTGACGAAATTGATTTGTTTATTGAACACATCAACAACACTGTCAAATTTTTGAAGTTTACTCACTTTTATAGTAAAGACAAATTGTCCTACTTGGATGTTAACATAAAAATTGATAGGGTTAAAGGGATATTGACTTCAAATATCTACAGAAAGCCTACCTTTTCGAATTCTTATTTAAATTATTCTAGCTGGCATCCTGAACATCAGAAGAAGGCCATTATTAAAGGCCAAATGGTCAGAGCGGCTAGAATGGTTAGCGATGAATCTGAATTTCTGAAAGAGGTAGAGTTTATTAAGGATATGTTCATTAAAAGAGGATATCCTGCAGATTTGTGTAGAGTAACAACTGATGAAGTTATTAGAAAAAGGCATGAGGGCATATACAAAGCTCTATTAACTATGACAACTAGTGGTGACCCAACAGGGACGGATATTATTGCTACGTTCCATGTCAATTCCAATGAACCTAGTGTAGGTCGGATTTTGAATAGTGAACCAAACGATGGTTTGACAAATAATTTAAGTAGTGTTCCAGTATTGTACTTTATTACCACTTACTCCTTTGACACCCAATACTTGATAGATATAGTATTTAATAATTGGAGGTTGCTTAAGTTAGACAATATGGTTTGGGAAAAACTTAGTAATTTTCCCAAATTTGTTTATAGAAAAGGGAAGTCTTTTAAGCAACTCCTGGAAAGGGGTGATTGGGGTGGTGGTGGAGCACATAATCAGAACAGGCCATTTGGTAACTTCAAGTGTGGAAGATGCAGTATGTGTGGCTATGTTATGTCCACGCATTCTCAGGTATTTGTGGCCAACATGTTTATTAACATTTACTGGCATTATGATTGCCATACTAAAAATGTGGTTTATGTGGCCAAGTGTTGTCAGTGCCCAGCATTTTATGTTGGAAAAACCTGTAGAGCATTCAGAGACAGGATTAGTGAGCATGTATCAGATATTAGGCACAATAAACACACCAATGCTTTGGCCAGGCACATACAACAATACGGTGGGCATCAATTCAAGTTTTGTGTTATACAACATATCCAAAAGGACACTCGAGGGGCGAGGGGATGTCTTAGACATCCACCTTGATGTTAGTGAAATGAAGTGGCAGTTAACATTGGATGCTACCGTATTTCCTGGCATTAATGACCACATTAGTATTGCTCCAATTTTGAAATTAAGGCACCTTCTGGGGTAAATGTTAATGATTAATGTGTTTTATTTGGCACAGTTTACCATTTTATACACACTCAATATTTAATATTTATCATTATTTATTTTATATTTTATATGTATACAATTATACATGTTTTGATTAATTGTAAGGTTTTACCTTTATACATTCAGCATGAATTTACAAGTGTGTATCTTTTTGTTTTTGTGTTTCTGTTCTGTTTTCTCTTTATTTACATTTTTAATTGGTTCTTGGGTGGGTTAATTAGGTATGCTTTTATTGGGTAATTGATGTATATTTTATTAAGCTGAGAGTATTTAATGTTTGAATTTATTACATTCTTGTTTTGTTTCTGAAGAAGTCTGGATGAAATAAAAGACGAAACCTAGGTTAACATTTCGTTGTTCATGGTATTTGCTGGTGTTCGCTGATTTTGGTTCCTGTCTTTTGGTTTGGTTGCCGCTCTGCTTTTCATTTTTTACACAACTAGTACTTACCAGAAATTACTGCAGCTCCTTCAGTGTTGCTGTAGGTCTCTTGGCAGCCTCCCTGACCAGTTGTTGTCTTGTCTTTTCATCAATTTTGGAGGAACGTCCAGTTCTTTGCAATGTCACTGTTGTCCCATATTTTCTGCACTTTTTGATGACTGTCTTCACTGTGTTGCATGGTATATCCAATGCTGTGGAAACTTTTTTGTGCTCTTCTCCTGACTGATACCATTCAACAATGAGATCCCTTTTATGCTTTGTAAGCTCTCTGCAAACCATGGGTTTTGCTGTATCAGGCAACTGAGTAAATGTCAGGAAAATCCTACTAGGCAGCTGAACTTTATTTGGGGTTAATTAGAGTCTCTTTAATTGATGGCAGGTGTGTACCCAAGAAGACTGAATGGTGTAATTAAATCAAAAGGTGCTTCAACAAAGTATTAGTTTAAGGGTGTGCACACTTATACAACCAGCTTATTGTATATTTTTTATTTTTTATATTTTCCCCCTAACAGATTTGTTTGATTTTCATTTGAATTGTACAGGTTATAGGTCACATTAAAGGTGGAAAAAGTTTTGAAATTATATATTTTGGTCTCATTTTTTTATTTCACAAAAATCTGGCATTTTAACAGGGTTGTGTACACTTTTTATATCCACTGCAGCACATCATTGGAAACACTGGCAGTAGAGTCACTTCAAAAGTACTTGCAAACATTGTATCTGAAGTAGGCAGACTTCATTTGTCTGCAACCTGTGGGTATCGGATCCGACCTCGGATCCGAGCCGGCATTTCAAAAGCTTAGGCTCCGAGCTCCTAGCTCCTCCCTCTTACCCATAACCCCTTGCCAAGCCCTGACTGACCTTAGATTTCGTTTGCCGCTTTCAAGTTGCGACGGATTCTTGAGCTCCTGGCGTTTTTTGGTGCAGATAAGTTATTTCTGACAGAAAAAGTTTAAAAAATCTCAACTTTTTTCTCTTAATTATTTAGTGTTGAGTGTGTAGGCTTTCCTCTCTCTTTATTTTTAACTTTTCACGGGTTTTTGCGTAGTTTGTGTGTGTGTGTTGTTTTAGGCCTATTAGGGCTTATCATGTCCGAAGCCCATAAGGCTGTATTCTCTAAATGTACCGAGTGTGGCCATAAGCTGTCCCCAGCGGATGGCCACACTGCAGTCATCTTGGGGCTTGAACACCTGTCATCTGGTTGTACCATTTGTGCAGGGTTCAACCCCCGAGCTTTGAGGGAGCGGAGGTCGAAGCTGGTGCTGGCGGGACTTCTCCCCCCAGATACCGCTTCGGCTTCTGCCCCTTCTACTCAGCAAGCTGTTGCTGTGGGCTCTCCTCCTCCGGCTGGGACTCAACCTCCCTCTAAGATGCCGGAGGAGAGAGAGTCTTCTAGGGAGAGAGAGAAGGAGAGGCACAGGAGAGGCACCACAAACGGAGAGCGAAACCTCCAGTTCAGCTCCTCCGTCTAAGCGGGCCTCCCCTGTGCCTTCTAGCTTTCCTCCTCCTCGGCTCCACTCCCCTCGGTTCTCTCCTGGGCCCGAGGAGGAGGAGGCTATCCCTTCAGCGAGGTCCCCGAGGCGGCTCTCTAGGTCCGCTTCGGTGGCCTCCACCAGATCCACTTTTTCTATGAGTGAAGCAGATATGGACCGGATGATGAGGAAATTCATCCAGGCCCAAATGCAAATGGGAGTGCTCCTAGCCCCCCCCCATCCGGGAGGGGCTTCGACCCCTTTTTTCGCCCCTTTGGCTCCTTTTCCGACCCATACCACAGGTTCGGAGCTGTCGGCGCCGGGCAGAGTTGGATCCGGGGGTGGGTCAGATCCAATAGGTCGGCGCACCTCGGATCCGTCCCATCCCTTGAGTTCTTCGGGTACTTCGGACCCGACCTCTCGGAGCCGAGGACCGAGCCTCGGATCCGAGGGAGCTGGTGTGTCTTCGGCTCCGTCCAGGTCGGAGCACACCGGTCTCTCGGATCCGACGGTTTCGGCTCCGGCTCCGATCCGTGCGTCGGATCCGAGTGGGGGTCGGCTCTCGGGGTTTAGAGAAGCTGGCTCTCCCTCGGCCTTCGACGTAGTGGAAAGGGCACTGTTGAGGACTACCGGACCCCCGGTCTCTGCCACGGCTCCATCCCGCACTCCCTTGCAGTTGGGCCAGGCCCCCACCAGCCGGTCCCAGGGACAGCCCGCCTCGATGTCCCAAGTAGTTCCCTTGGAACATCCAGCTGCGGAAGAGTACTCCTCGGACAGCCCCCCCGAAGAAGTACCTCGGAAGCGTAAGTGCAAAAGGAGGCACATGGACTCCCCCGAGTCCGTTACCGAAGACACAGACTTGGATGAAGGGGAGGGCTCCCCAAGGTCACCCCCTGAAGACGTCTCATTTGGTGACATTATGGAAATGTTGAGGATCGGGGGGGGTGGTCTGCCCCCAAGGCCTCCTCAGACGAGTCTGTGTTCTTGGAGGCATTCGAGGCGGGCCCATCTACCTCTTGGGTGTCCCCTCCTGCCGACCCTCTGGTGGACCTTATATCCATCAGAGCGTGGAAGGATCCGGACACCATTGAGCCTGTACCTAAGCGTCCTGACCGCATCCTTTCCCCTCCGGCGGACCGCACTCACTGGAGCAAAGGCCCCCCAGTAGATGCCATGATGATGGCTGCAGCCACTAAGAGGGAGTTGGCCCAGGAGAGTCCCTCTATGCATCCTCCGGGCAAGGAGTCCCGCTCGATGGATCGCATTGGGAAGCGAGTTTTCAGTTCAGCAACCTTCTCTTTGAGAGCGCTGAACTACATGGCACACGTCATCAGGATGCAGCGGGATCTGATTAAAGAATACGCTGCATCTCCCCCAGAGTCCATGTCGAGTGAGGATAAACAAGTATACTCCACCCGAATGGCCACTCTCAGATCAGTTTCCAATACATCTATGCGGCTGCTTTCTCACGCTACTGAGGGAGCCGCTAGAGCCAGCGGAGCAGGCCTAGTCATGAGGCGACAGGCCTGGCTCCGCCACTGTGATTTTGCAGAGCCCTTCAAGGCGACCTTCGCGAATGCCCCCTTCGATGGTTCTGCCTTGTTTGGCAAGACTGTTCGCGAAACATTAGTCCAGAGCGAAAAGGACGGGAAGACGCTGTCTGCCGTCGGAGTCCGCTTCTCAGCTCCCCAGAGGTCCTTCTCGAAGAACCAAAAGGGACAGAAGAAGATGTGGTTCCGGAAATCGCAGCAGTCCCAACCTGCTCCGGATAACCAGTCCTTCCGTGGCAGAGGAGGACGGGGAGGTCGCCGTCCTAGAGGCAGGGGGGCTCCCAGCAACTTTGGGTCCAGAGAACCTTTCTCTGATAGACCCACGCAGCAGCCCTGAAGGGTTGCCCGGCTGTCCGTCTCTGGAGGCAGTCGGGCGTTTTTCGAGGCACCTGACTTCTTGGGAGTCCATCACAACAGACTGTTGGGTGCTTCGTGTGATATCCAGAGGTTATTCAATTCCCCTATACAAGGTTCACAGATCTCGCAGCCTCCCAGATGTTCCACCCGACCAAAGGGAGGCAGCAGCTATCGAAATTGGACAGCTGCTAGAAAAAAGAGCTATCCAGTGCGTCCCCCCAGAGCAAACCGGGTCAGGGTTTTACTCCAGGTTCTTTTTAGTGCCAAAGAAAACGGGGAATTAAGACCGATCTTAGATCTTTCCCTGCTGAACCTGTCAGTAACCAAGCAAAAGTTCCGGATGGTCACCCTTCAATCTATTCTCCCCCTCTTGAGGGAGAATGACTGGATGTGCTCCATAGACCTCAAGGACGCGTACTACCACATTCGCATGGACAAACGGTCCAGGAGGTTTCTTCGCTTCCGGCTGGGAGCCAGTCATTATCAGTTCAGGGCCCTTCCCTTTGGTCTCACCTCAGCCCCCAGGGTGTTCACCAAGGTCTTAGCTGTTGTAGCGGCCCACCTGAGACTCCAGGGATTGCAGGTCTTTCCGTACCTGGACGACTGGCTCCTGACAGCATCATCAAGGCATCTTCTGTGCTCAGCCAGGGACTACTTTCTTCGACTAGCCCCAAGGTTGGGCATCACTGTCAACTGGGAGAAATCTTTGCTGCATCCCACACAAGTTATAGATTTCATAGGAGGAAGGCTAAACACCAAGTCAATGCGAGCCTTCCTCACTCCAGACAGAATTGCCAACCTGAAGTGTCATGTAGCAGCGGTCCTGCAACCATTTCCGACTGCAGCTTCGGTCCTGAGGGCCCTAGGTTCGATGGCGGCAGCTATTCCGCTTCTTATTCATGCGCGCCTACGCATGCGGGTTCTTCAATGGACCCTTCAAGTTCAATGGTCCCCTCTCAGTTCCTCTCTCAACTCTCCGATAGCGGTCAGCAAAGCGTGCAAGGATTCCCTTCTTTGGTGGCTTCTGTCTCCGGAGCCCCTGTCAGGGAGACCTTGTTGTGCTGCTTTTCCCCGAGCCACAGTGACCATGGACGCTTCCTGCCTCGGGTGGGGTGGGGGCATTCTGCGGGAAAGATTGTCCAAGGCACGTGGAACCCCACAGAGACATCGTTGCATATAAATGTCCTGGAAATGAGGGCGGTGCTCCTAGCGTTGCAAGCACTTCACCACGTTCTTCCTTCAGGGACTATTGCAATTCAGACAGACAACATGTCGGTAGTCTGGTACATCAACAAACAGGGAGGAACCAGGTCCTATCCCCTTTGTCGAGAGGCCATGAGAGTCTGGGAATGGGCAATTTCCACCAAACGCTTTCTGGTAGCAACGCACATTCCGGGAAAATCCAACATCCTTGCGGACAAACTCAGTCGCACCATTCTGTCACCTCACGAGTGGTCTCTCAATCCTCAGGTAGCGAAGAAGATTTTTGCCGTTTGGGGGCAACCCTGTTGCGATCTTTTTGCCTCTCCCTCAAACGCCAAATGCGACAATTTCTTCGCTCTCCTTCCCCCACCAGGGGAATTCCCGAGAGATGCGCTGGTGCATGCTTGGCCTCCCGGTCTCCTTTATGCCTACCCTCCACTACCTCTGATGCAGAGGCTTCTGCAGAAAGCCAACAGTTTGGGGAGCAGAATGATTCTCATTGCCCCGTTCTGGCCTCGTCAACCCTGGTTCCCCTTTGTATGGTCTCACAAAATCAATCCACCCTGGATTCTGGATCCGATTCCGGATCTCATCTCCCACCCTCTGGGGATTGCGGTTCCCAATCTGCGCACCCTGAAATTGACAGCTTGGCTGCTCCAGTTCCATCCTTGATTAGGACTCCCGGTATCTCATCACCGGTCAAAGCCATCTTAGTGGCAGCTCATAAACCTTCCACCAGGCAGGTTTATCGGAGTAAATGGAAGAGATTCTCTATTTGGGCGGTACAGAGAACTTTGGATCCTTTCTCAGCACCTATGTCAGCAGTGCTGGATTTTTTTAACAGACCTCTTTCACCAAGGGGCAAGTTCTTCCACGATTAAGGTACAATTGGCAGCCATCTCGCATTACCACATTGGTCATGAGACAGCTCCCCTCATGACGGCGAAATTATGCAAAACCTTTCTCAAAGGAATTTTTTTGTTGAGGCCTCCAGTCAAGGAGGTTGTACCACCTTGGGACTTATCGTTAGTTCTGCAAGCCCTTACTGCTCCTCCATTCGAGCCTGCAGCTTCTGCAGATCTAAAGTACCTTTCATGGAAGACTGCCTTCTTGGTAGCTATCACTTCTGCCAGAAGAGTGTCTGAGCTTCAGGCTCTATGCGTCAAGCCGCCTTACCTTTCTTTCTTTCCTGATAGGGTGTGCCTCAGGACCAATCCATCTTTTCTTCCGAAGGTCTCTTCTGAATCTAATATTAACCAATCAATCAATTTACCTGTGTTTTTCCCAAGTACTCAAACAAAGGAGAATACAAATTGCATTCCTTGGATGTTCATAGACAATTACGTTTTTATGTTCACAGAACAGCTGGTCACAGGAAATCAGATCAGCTGTTCGTCTCCTTTGCTAAATTTGCTTTGGGTAAAGCAGTGTCTAAAGTCACACTATCTAGGTGGATTGCTAATCGTATTCTGCAGGCTTATGACACTTCAGGTAGACCTGCTCCTCAGAGGGTTACGGCTCATTCTACTAGGGCAGTCTCCACGTCAGCCGCTTTTAAGTCACGTGTTTCATTGGATGATATCTGCGCGGCAGCTACTTGGGCCTCGCCTCATACCTTTATTTCTCATTACAAGGTGGATGTTGTTTCCAGAGGAAGAGCATCCTTTGGCTCAGCGGTGCTCCGAAACATCCTTCCATGATGGCCGCCCAAGATTCAGGTAGCTGGGGACTCTGTCCCACAGGTTGCAGACAAATGAAGTCTGCCTACTTCAGATTTAGAAGTTATGTACTCACCATAACGTTCCATCTGAGTAGGTGACTTCATTTGGATGCAACCATCCCCCCCTCCATCCCCCTGGCCTTTATAGAGCGAGTATTTATGCTGTTTTTCGTGTACTGTAGTCAGTATTTTTGAGGCAAACTCAATCTGAGGTCAGTCAGGGCTTGGCAAGGGGTTATGGGTAAGAGGGAGGAGCTAGGAGCTCGGAGCCTAAGCTTTTGAAATGCCGAGGTCGGATCCGATACCCACAGGTTGCATCCAAATGAAGTCACCTACTCAGATGGAACGTTATGGTGAGTACATAACTTCTAATTATTGTACTTGCTACTGGTAACAATTAACTGTTAAATTAAACAGTTGTCAGTGGCACTTGATTTATGGTTCTAAAATAATGAAATTCTGTTTTCATGGCATGAAATCTAGGAATTATACCCCTTAATTTTAATTGTAATTTCTAGACTTTACCATGATATCTGATGTTGTAATTTTTATTTTTTCCTCAGCTGATGGGTTCGGATCTGAGATACGGAAACGACTCAGCTGCTTCTTCTGGAGCATAGGATCCTAGAACTCTCAAGCTCCTCCCTTTACCCATAATGGCCCACCAGCCTAACATACTTCTGATTTCATTTGCCACCATTGTGACCAGACATGGATTGGAAACTCTCGAGCATTTACCAGATTTCTGCTTTTTTTCTTGTGGGTTAAGTGAGTGTTAGATTTTTATATAATTTTATGTGCTTTAACTATTTTTTTCCTATAAATTCTGCCATGTTACCCTGATAATTTGTTCTCCTTTTCAGTCCTTTTAGGTCTTCTTTTCTATCTGCCTTTTTTGACCTGTTTGAGTACTCTTTCCTAGCATAGTTGGTAATTTTTCCTACTTTCTCTCTCTCTTTCTTATAGTAAAAACAAAACAAAAAAAACTTCTATCATTATATGTATATCAGCTATTGTCATTTACTATTGTTATTCTGTCTTGTTAGTACTTTTAGTACTTTAAGATGTCAGAGAAACCTTTGGGTTTCAAAAAGTGTGTTTCCTGTGGGCATAACATCCCAAATTCTGATGCCCACAGGGAATCTGTATACTGTTTGGGCCCTACACACTTAGGCATGGATTGTGATATCTGTACTGGATTCAGTTCTTAGGCCTTTACAATTGGAAGAATAAACTAATTCTGAGAGGCCTTCTTCCTCAATTGCTGGGGCTCAAACACCTAAGAAATCTGACAAACCAAAACGCGACTCTCTATCCAAGGACAAGGAGACTCATAAAAGTTCTCCTGATTGCCCTTCTACTTTAAACTTGGCTCCTGCATCCGAGCTTCCAGCTAAGGTTTTGAAAAAGATGGATCCGTCCTTACTGGATCCAACTCTCTGGACTGAAAGATCCCTTTGGATTCATACTCCCACTCTGATGTTGGAGCCAATTTCTTCCAGACTTCCCTCCCTTTTTCTTTGGTAGTCACCAAGAAGGCATCCTACACCCCTTACTATGGCCTTGTTTCCTCAATCCTCAAGGACTCTATCCAGAGTAGATATGGGCAGGACGATGATGAAATTCCTCAGGAAGCAGATAAAGATGGGAGTCCTTTCAGCTCCTACACCCTGGGAGCTTGAGAGCTTACTTAAACTAACCACCCTTGTTCTTCTTCTCTGATCCATCCTTCCTTTTTAAAGCTTTCAGATATGCAATCCTTGGATGTGTATTCTTTGTATTCAAAGATTCTCATTTTTTCAACTCTGATGATACCTCTGAGATGACTAGCACCAAGCAACTCAGAGCTAGAAGATTCTCAGAGCTGAAGCATTAACACCAGCTATGGGCTTTGGAGTCGACTCTGAAGCTTTCAGAGCCATCTCTTCCCCTTGTTTGCTTGCATTAGATAGGTCTGACTACCTCCTCGAGTGGAGTGCTGACAGGGCTGTGGGGGCTGACAATCCAAGAGAATTCAATTTCGGATCCATCAACTTTTGCATCTCCTAGGTGCTGTGTGTTTGAGGTGGTAGAGAGGGTTTTCTCTATGCCTAGAGAACAGGCACCCCTGTTCAGATCAGACAACTTTGCTTCATTCTATTCTGTATCCTGAACCTCTATCATCTCTTACACTGGAACAGCCTACCCGATTAAGCCTTCAGCTAACCCATCAGGACATTGTTATCTCTTCTGATATTTCCTTGGAGCATCCCACCGAGGAAGTCCCACTTAAGAGAACTTGCAAAAGGAGGCACTTAGATTCCTCACAGAAATCTCTCATTGAAGATACTGATTTTGATGAGGGGGAGGGGCCCCCTAGATCACCACCTGATGACATCTCCTTTGGAGACATTCTGGAGCTCTTTAAACCAACAAGTGGCTGGTCTTTCAGCATCACTTCCCAAGAGCAGTCAGTGTTTCTGGAGGCTTTTGGATCTGGCCCATCTACTTCCTGGGTGACTCCCCCCACCGATGAGCTTGTTGGCCTGATCTCTCAGTGGGCGTAGGAGGAACTTGACATCATTGAGTCAGTACCTAACAGACCGGGCAAGATTCTTGCTCCTGCTAAAGACTGTGCACATTGGAGTAAAGAAGTACCTGTTGATGCCATGGTTATTGCAGTTACCATGACAAAGAAATTAGTGGAACAGAGCTACTCTGTACCCCCCCCTAACAGGAAGTCTAGGGTGCTGTACAGGTTTGGGAAGTGTGTCTGTGCTTCACTGACCTTTGCTCTAAGGTTGCTGAATTATTTGGCACACTTTACAAGACTTAAGAGTAATTTGATCAATGAACTTACCAATTCTCTTTCAGTATCCATATCCTCCGAGGAAGGGAATGGAATTTCCTTACAGCTGGCTACCCTCCAATCCATATCTGATTTGTCCATGCCTTAATTGCACACACTGCAGAAGGTACGTCAAGGGTGGTGGGTTCAAGGATTTCCATTAGAAGACATGCCTGCATGCACTTGTATGACTTTGTAGAACCATTTAAGTTTCTTTTGTCAATGTGCTGTTTGACAGATTGTTGCTTTTGGCCCCAAAGTAGAAGACACACTGTCCAGGTGTGAACAAAAGGGAAAGACTCTGTCTGCTGTGGGTGTATGTTTCTCTACCCCTCAAAAGCCCTTTTCTAGAAACCAATGAGATGGTAGAAAAATGTAGTTTAAGAAGTCCCAGGGTCCTTTCCAGAAATTATGTGGAGATAGCTCCCCCATGGGCAGAGGGGGATCTCTAATGGAAGACACCTCCCTTGTGGCAGAGGTGGTCTGCACAACCAGGGATCTAGAGACTCAGTCTCAGAAAGGATGTACCAATGCTCCTGAAGGTGGGCCCAACTTTCCATCTCTGAAGACAGCTGGGACTAGTCTTTCCTTGCACCAGAGAACCTAGCTAAATGTCACAAAAGATTCATGGATGCAGAGGATTATATCCAGAAGTTATATCATACCATTTTCCCAACCCCCTGCAGTGGTTCAGAAGAAAATCCTCAGTGTTCCATCCAGTCAGAGGGTAGCTGTTTCTCTAGAAATAAAAAAGCTGCTAGAAAAAAAAAAGAGTCATCCAGGAGGTCCCCCCAGACCAGAGAGGATCTGGAATGTATTCAAGATTCTTCTTGGTGCCAAAAAAGGAAGGGGACTTGAGAACAATTCTGGATCTCAGCAAATTAAACCATTTTGTTCAGTATTCAAAGTTCAGGATGGTCAAAGTACAGTCCATTCTGCTGTTTCTGCAGGATGACTGGATGCGCTCAGCAGATCTTCAGGATGCGTACTATCACATCAAAATGAAAAGGTGTTCACCAAATGTATGGTAGTCGTAGCAGCTCACTTGAGTTTGCAGGGATTCTGAGTGATTCCCTATCTAGACGTCTGGCTCCTGACTGCTTCAATAAGGCATCAACTGATTCAAGCAAAGGGCTACTTACTCCAGCTGTGCTCCCATCTGGGAAAATCAGTTAATTATGACAAATCTCAGCTCACACCACCACTGAGTCTGGAGTTCATTGGTGCTAGTTTGAACAGTCACTCAGGCAGCTTCTCTCCCTCTGTCTCGGATACACACCTTACAATCCCAAGTCAAAAAGTAATTCAAAATGCATTCCAGCCCAAATGATTCTTCAAGCTTTGAGATGCATGGCAGCAGCAGCAATAGGTTCCATATGAGAATCCTTCAGTGGACTTTATCAGCTCAGTGGTCTATTTGACAACATCCACTATCCATGCCAGTCAAGATCACACAAGCATGCAAGAGTTACCTTCTGTGGTGGATTCATTTAGATCAGCTACATGAGAGCCGTCCATTTGTTTCTTCCCTTCCCAAGGCCACAGTCACCATGGACGCCTCCCAGCTCAGGTGGAGGAGCATTACTTGTAAAGGACAGTCCAAGGTACATTATCACCTGAAGAGGTCAAGACACATATCAATGTCCTGTAGATGACAGCTGTTCTGTTAGCATTGCAAACTTTTTAAGACACTATCCCATCCGGTACAATTGCAATACAGACGGACATTATGTTGGTATTCTGGTACATCAACAAACAAGGGGAAACCAGATCTTACCCTTTTTGTCGAAAAGCTTTGAGAATTTGGCAATGGGTGATCTCTTCCAATCATTTTCTGATAGCAGTGCACATCCTGGAGAAATCCAAAGTGATTGCAGACAAACTAAGCAGTTCTGCCTTGATGCCTCACGAGTGATCTTTCAATGTCAAAGTGGTGGAGACCATTTTCTGTTGATGGGGCCAGCCATGTTGCGATCTTTTCACTTCTCCCCTAAACAACAAATGCAGCAGGTTCTTTGCCCTGATTCCCCCACCAGGGGAGTCACCGAGAGATGCTGTAGTTCACACTTGGCCCTCCTGTCATTTTTATGCCTTTCCACCATTACCCCTCATGCCCAAATTTCTGCAGAAAGCTTTCAGGTTGAAGAGCGCAGTTAACCTCATTGCCTCTTACTGGCCTAGTCAGATCTGGCTTCCTTTCCTCTAGACTCATCTTCTAAATCCACCCTGGTTTCTGGATCTAACTCCAGAGATCTTGTTTCATCCAACAGGCATGATTCACCCGGACATAGCAGGCCTTAACTTGACTGCATAGTTTCCCCAGTTCCACTGATTGCTAGACAGCCCAGGCTCTCCTCTACTGTTTGTCATATTTTGTTATCTTTCCATAGGGCGTCTGCTAGAAAGATTTACTAGAAAGATTTACAAGAGTAAATGGATAAAATGTGTTCATTGGGCCCTAAACAAAAGCTTAGACCCCTTTTTAGCACCAATCCTGACTATCCTTGACTTCTTAGCTATGATTTTAAATGAAGGGGCTAGTTTCTCAACAACTAAGGTTCAGTTGGCAGCTGTTTCCAACTTTTGTCTGGGTGTAAATAACTATACTTTAGCCTCCTCTAAACTTTGCAAAGTCTTCTGTAAGGGAACTTTTCAGATACCTGTCAAATAATCGAACAGACAAATTGTCTAATGTCCTATGGTCAAATCCATATCATTAACAATTCAGTCCATTGAAACAAACTCATGTTGTGCATAAGTGTTCTAGCTCAGAATGACAAATTCCATGAAAATCCTGCATTTTTCCAACAGACAGTCATGTCAAAATTCATTAGTACTTGTCCAGAAGAAATGGGAAAATCATTGTCTCTGCAGGCATTCATCATCATCATTATGATAAAGTCCAAAATCCCAAGGAATTACTCTGTCTTTTAGAAGTGTGATATACAGTTCTGGAAAGGAAATTCTACTGTTTGCTTTCTAAAATGATACAGACTATATATTAGCGAAAAAGCAAAAACTTGGTTTTCACTTTTTTTTTGTTTTATTTAGGAAAGCTCAATTCATATAAACAGGAATATTGTAGCTAAAGAAGAAACTAGATGAAACGTATGAAAATGTGTTTTCTAAAGAATAGATTTTCTGTTAAAAATGCATGCAATAGGATTGAAGCAGATAAATTCTCATTTTTATTTCATATTTTATCTTTAATTTTCCTTGTATGCATATGAGGATATGTGCTCCTCCAGAAAGACTTTTTTGTGCAACCAAAAGCCTGATCATTCAGCTTTCCCCTACCTATGTGTCCACTTTATTTCTCATGCTTTGATCATTCAGCTGTCCCCTACCTGTTATGTGTCCACTTTATTTCTCATGCGTTATGTTCTCCCCCTGGTTTACATGTCAGCAACTATGCTAATATGTAAACATATATAGCAACCAGAAACCAGAAATGCATCCCTGGTTTGGCACCTATGTCTCTAATTCAAACAGGTAACGTGGAAATGGTTCATCTCCCTTACACTTATCAAGGGTATCAGAACTTGTCAGAGATTTGGGATGCATGTCTAGGCTTAAAAAGGCCCTTGTGGTCATTAGCCTATGAAACATCTATGAACCTATGAACTTCTTTGCCTAAAAAGCAGTTTTGAAACTTGTTGGCTGAACTGACCAGCACTTGTGGGTTAATTTGGTGTCTCATGTTTCTATATGTGCATAACCAAATATTTGTTTTATAGTTAGGTAGGTAAAGATCTATTCTCTGCATTTTGCAATGATTTTTACTCTTCAAAGTATTTCTCCATATGCATTCAAAATGAACATAGGTCATTAATGATACGTGAAAACTAGACATACATGAAATTATGGACTTTAAATTTTCAGTCTGTACTGTTTTATTATTGATACTTAATCAGGTAATTATGTGTTATAGTATAAACAATAAAGAAAGCAATATGTGATGGTTTTACTAACCATTTATTGATTCCTGTGCTCACATGCCAATGCCATGATGGTTTTATTCAGTTTAATACACTTCCTTTGGTCATAAAGAGTCTATGCAAATGGGCATTTTCACTCTTTTATCTCATATGGTAATGAGATTAGAAATTTAAATTATTATTCTGTACCTTCACAGTGTAGCACATTCAGAGCACATGCAAAATTATTTATTGCCACATTTGTTATATTCTTTAACCCAAATTACTTGACTTCAAGTTCACCCCAGAGACCTGAAACAGAACATTATACTTCTTCTCTGATAACCAGGGACAACGAGGCCATATCTGTGACAGTTATTATGTCTAGACTGCAGCCCTGTTTTCAAGGACTGTCAGATAATTCTTGCTAGACAGCTGCCCCACTAGCAGGGTCAGTATTTTTCACTGCACCACTATAAAAACAAAATCTACACAAGGCTTACTGATGGTGTTCATCCTAACAATGAAAAAGAAAGTACATGAAGTTAACTGAATGCTTACACATTCAACTGTTTATACCGTATCTCTGAGAGTAAGGTATATACCAGAAAGAGAGAATGGCTGAAACCATATTCTCCTTGAATGCTGTCCGTGTATAAATTAGTATATAGGATGCAGGTTATTTTTGAATGTTAAATGAAGAATTAATTTCAGCTTTGTTATGTATGTGCTTATACATTTATATTTTCTTCCATCGTGTATTTTGCTTACAGTGCCAAAACAAGTTAGGTGAGAAGGTGCAAGTTCTTTGTGGAAATCACCACCATAAGGAATGCATCTTGACATGGTTTTATTTGTTTTACTAGTTTTAAGTAGCTTGAGGTACACATTAACTTCGGTAGTTAACTGACACTGGATTCAATTATATTCATTTCAGTATCTAAAAGTACTTCCTATTAAGGCAGCTGGCAATACTTTCATGAATAGTATTTTTATCCCTTTCTAGTAAAACACTTGCCTGTACATGCCAATCAGTTATAAAGATATATATATAGAAAAAAAATCTACATATCTATTTATACATATATATATATATATATATATATATATATATATATGCATATATGAAATATATAAACATGTATGTGTACGTATGTATGTATGTATGTCTAGAAATATGTGTGTGTGTGTGTGTGTGTGTGTGTATATATGTATATATATATATATATATATATATATATATATGTATATATATATATATATATATATATATATATATATATATATATATATATATATATATATATAGGTTTACCAACATAATGTTGAATGCTGAATTGTTGAAACTGAATTGGTTGAACACACTATATTGAATGATGAAAATGTTGAAATAAAATTAGTCTAAACACACAATGATGAAAGTATCGAATTTGCCCATTTCTGCACTGTAGTCCCATGATTGCAGATCTATTCATGTAATCAGTTTCAAGGAGGTCCATCCCTCCTTCAGAACGGGGAGTATATAATCTTGGTATGCACTGATTTTTATAAATCATTTGGTGACCATGACGCATCCTTCTTGTTTTCCTATATAATCTATCCAACACCTTTTGGGGCCAGTCAGTCACTCCAAAACTGTAAGTTAGAACAGGAAGAGCAAATTGGTTTATAGCTTGGATTTTGTTCCTAGATGTCAACACTGTTATCAGGATTAATTTAAGTCTACTAAAGTATTTCTTATTAAGTTTTATTCACATTTGTTCGTGCTTTATTGTTGATCCTTCATCATTTCCCAAATATTTATACATGCCCTCTTGCTCAAGTTCTTTTATATCACATTCGTGTCCTAAACTGAACTTTTCCTGGTACTGCAGTTTTCCTGCTTTAAAGGTTGCTTTTGCACATTTATCAAGGCCAAATGACATCTGCATCTGAAAAACATTTTGACAACATTCAGTTGTGCTTTCAGTTTCTCATCTGATGAGCTATACAGTTTTAAATCATCAACAAAGAGAAGATGAGAAGTCTTTACTGTTTGTTGTTGTTTAGGATCCAAAGTATAGCCATGGCCTAAGCTGTTAAGCAGACACCTTAATGGGTTAAGGGAAAGGCAGAATAGCAGTGGTGACCTTTGAATTTTTATCCTTGGGATAATAATTTGTCCTTTATCATGGATTAATTGCAAAGTGGTCTGCCACTCTTTCGTGGTCACACTAATGTATTCGATCTGTGTAGGGTGCATCTTAAACATTTTTAGTCACTCTTTTATCCATGAATGTGGGATACTATCAAATGCTTTTTTATAGTCAGTCCATGGCATACTTAGATTCTTCCCCTTTTTACAGTTCTCCACTATGACTTTATTTAACAACAAATGATCCTTTGTTCCATATGACTTTTATTGCCCCTTTTGTTCTACTGCCATAATTAAGTTTTCTTCTAAATGACTAAATTCTGTTGGCATCAATTCCTTTGTATAGTTTATATGTTGTTGGAGGGCAAGTTATTGGTTTATGTCTGTATCTGTGTGTGTATACATGTGTTTGGGCAGATAAATATTATATATTTGCCTAGCACCTGGTGTATCAGTCAGTCTTGTTATCACTTTGACCTCGCTTAATGAACACTTTCTGCAAATAAATTTTCAGTCAGGCACAGTAACATGGTGTCAGTGGCATTACAATACTGGTAGTGTTGTAACAGTGAGAGAGCCACAGGAGTATGTTTTCAGTAGTTATATTGTAGTGTAGTAACCCGTGAGGAATGCGCTAGCAAACCCTAGTGACAGACCAGAAATCTGCATCTATAGTGCAGCACGCCTATAATGCACATGCACTTCCTGTAATGCATATGCCCATCAGCTCTGTCAAACAGATCACTAGAAGAAAAAAAAAAGTTAACGTCTTTCTGGTACTGTGACCTATACCTAAAAACAGTGGAGAGAACTTGAGGTTACTTTGTTTGCTAAAACAAAAGCTCGCCCTTGCAGAATATGAGTTTTTTCTCTGCTATTCTATATAAACTATGATGTTTCAGATAAAAAAAAGTATTTTATGTAAGTATTAGTGGAAACCTAGAAAATACTTTTTGTCATAAAAATCAGGATGTTTGCTACTTTTCATGTTTTGTTGCAGGGCACAACTGCCCAAATAGGGACTGTCTGTATAGAGTGGAACTGGCACTATCCTTATTTTTCTGGCAAATCATTAAGGATTAAGTCACTAAATAATGACAGAGATTTGGGTTTCAGACTTCATACCCTGCAGAAATTGCATGCTAATGCAAAATCTGTCATTCTAGCAACTTTCTAAGCTTATAAGTGCACTGTTTAAAATCTGTCCCTGATTTTGGGCCTTTGACTCCTCATGATTTTTAGCTTTGTCCAGATTTCAGGTGTTAAGAGGTTGCAAGATATGCCACTTAAATTGCAGTACCTAATTAATGCCAGCCAGTGATTTAAACTGCTTGTCCTTCAGAAAATGCACGCAAAACCATTTATTCCACTAATTTCTAAGTGAATAAAAGCACTACTTTAAAACATTTCTGATATTTTCAGACCTGTCCACAAGTTCCTAAGTTAAGTGAATACATTTTGTACTGCATTTGTATGACTGCGGTGTGTTTGAGTTTATTTCAGGTATAGGTAGTCTGTGGTAACTACCATGGGCACATCACAAAATAATGCGGAAAGCCAGGATGTGCTGAAAAGTAAACAAGGCCAGCAGAGCTGGAAATGAACCAGTCACATGGTAAGCATTTCCACTTAAGATGACACATCTGTAGCAGGTTACTAAATAAATAAGTATGAAGTTTAAACAATTGTCCACCGGAGAATAGTTGCTTAAATTCAAAACAAAACAAATTACATCTGCAGGCAACCCACAAAGACCCCAATAATGAGGAAAAACAGGAGCACTCAAAGTAATATAACGGCAATCACAAGGAAGATATTACTTGAACAGCAGATTTTCACATTTCTTTGTTTCATACCCCTATTAGAAAGCAACATTTCATTATGCTTATGAATGGGCACAGCTTGAATTTTAGATTTCAGGGCATGTCCATGTGTGGGTTTTTTGATAAATAGATATCCTTACTGACCAGATTTCATTTTACAGCACAGTTTCTCTTCAGCATACCTAGAAACATTCAGCAAATTTATTTACAAGCTTTATTATTTATGTTATCTTTTTTCATCCTTCATCTTATCTGTATTCATTAAAAACATGAAGATGCTCGTTCTGTTCTTTGATATTTATTGCTGTGCTTTATATTTATGCCTTATGCATGCCTGTATGTATGTACTTTCCTTTAATTACATATAACGTCATTATTCTTTTATTAGTTGTAAATAATCTGTGTATGCCATTTATTCCCTTTATTAGATATAATATTTCACAATTCATTTAATAGCAATAAATAGTCTCTGCATGCTGTACAAAGCATTTGCTGACAGATAGTCTGTCTGCCTGTCTGTCAAAGATGCCATGGGACTATCAGCCATCAGTCAAGGAGGGAATGCCCAAACCTGTATCTGCTAGTTGTTGTGATTGGCCAGTGGGCTGTTTTGCTTGTTTGCTTTATTTCTGTGCCTATATAAAGTCATTGCATTTGCACAATGCTTAGATAATTTACAATGAGCTTACCAGTGCTTGTCAACCACATCTTTGAGTTTTGAGTGTACCTGCTTCAGTCTAGCTCCATCCAAGCTTGATAAGATATCCTTATTGCTGAATTGCACTTTTTTGTTTTTTGCTACTGTTATATTTCTGCATTGTATACTGAGTTTCTGCAACTTTTCTTATCATAAAGTGCTTTTGAATTTCACAGTATTAACTGCCAGGCTTCAGCTCTGTAGCATTTAATTCAAAGTGCTGGTATGTTACTGTTGTAATTGTTATGTTCCTGCACTTTGGGCTCCTTTTTAATGATTTTTACAGTTAGAAAAATAAAATCTGCACTGTAGGAGGAGTGGAGAGTAGCCTGGTCCCTTCTGAGTTTAAAAATCACTGAAGAAGCTTTAGATTATGTTGTTGAGATGGCCAGTAGGCTGTTTTGCTTGTTTGTTGATTTTCTGTACCCGTATATATTCATCACTTTTGCACAATGCTTCATATCATGTGGCAGAGGTCAGCAGTGCCCTGTGTAGAGCAAGCAACTTAGAATCCAAAATTTTCTGTAAAAAATAAATCTCCAGTATTTCCTGAGTATTCGGTTGCTTGATGAACACCTAGTTTGTGCTTAGAGGAGCACTACTGTGTGATTGCAATTGTTATCCAGATAGCACCCAAGCAAACCTATCATAAACTTGTAAATTACCCCATTACTATGGGTTGCACAGGAGAGTTACTCCAATAGTCTTGTCTTAAACATTGTATTTCACTTAAATAGGACCCAAACAAACCTCTTCTAGACCTCCCCCGGTACAACTTTGCTTGTAAAGTGGTATATAGACATCACTACTCTACCCCAGAAAACAAACTGAAATAAATAAATAAATAAATACATAAATAATCCTTGAAACAATCTGAAACCATGGATAAGCACTTTCCTCCTTTCTCTGCAGTCAGCTTTCTGGTAATGAGCATCTTGAGACAGTGTCACAATTGTTTTATGGTTACTGACAGCCACCTAATTGTTAAAACAGTCAGATACAGTGGGTGAGAGATGTAAATCTAAATTGTCAGTGGAGGTAAGGCTCTTACATACAGCTACTACAATTATCAAACATGTTGTCAGAAACACAACAGCATATTCTACTTAGCATTCCCAGTAAAGATCAAGCACATAGATACCTAAAAGTAATCTTCCCAAATCTCAAAGGCCTCCTAGACTCAGTTTAACAGTACGGGTCCTCAGCAACCTCAGAAACATTCTACTAAACAACATTCACCACGACTCATACAGCTTCAACTCATGGTGTTTCAACTCACAAGCCCCTCACAAACAAATGTTATAGTCATAGGTGATTCCAGCTTGAGACACACAGATGCTCCACTCCCTAAGCAAGTGAAAGGAGAGAATCATGGTCAGTTACCAGTCAGGGGTCAGGATCTGCCAGATCACACATGCACTCAGGCACTAGTACAATTGTGTCATTTTACATGCGAGTATAAATGACCTGAGACATACCTCTGTGAACTATATGAAGAGAGACATGATGGAGCTCTCAGACTGTGTGTCCCAGGCCAGTATGAGCCTAACATTGAGCAGCATTCTGCTATCTGTGAGAATGATGTTAAAATATGAACAGAAGATAATTGACTTTAGCAATTGGCTTGGTTTTTGTGTCAGGGTTCAGTATTTTTCAGCTTGGGATTATATGGTTGACTTCTCTAGGCATGGTCTACACCTGCCCCTTTAGGCTTACAAATAACTACAACGTTGTCCACCTCACTAGTTCTGTTTTTCACAATGCCAGCCTGATAAACCTTTCAGCATAGCAATATAAACCCAGGATAATCTAAAGACATTACTGCTCAGTCCCAGGAGTCTAAACAAAAAACTCCACTCCCTGCAAACTTTCCTCACACTGAAGAACAAAGATGTATCTCTGGTTGGGGAAATGCGGTTTAAAGCTGTGGAGAACTCCACAATAATGCTAGGCTATAATGCCTCTCACACATTTAGACCAGCTACTGCACAGGAAGGGACAAAAGCTGAAGTGTCTCAATATTTATCAAAAACAGTCACATCTCAAGAATGGTCAAGTGGTTTGATGCACTTAAGCTTCTGTATGTCCCACTCACCATAATCAAAGTCTCATACCATATCATTGCAAGCTGTAGGTCTCACTCAGTGACCCAGGATATGCATAACGCATACCTAAATGAATTGGAGTTGCTCTGCATTGAACCCAACACTGTATTCCTTGGTGACTCTAAGTACCCTACTATAAACTGGGAAACATGCACAACTTCCACTGCACAAGCCCAGGGATTCCTGGTCTTTATCAACACATATGCTGTGGACCATTAAGCCTGTACATCCACTTGGAGCACTATAATCTTTGACCTGATCCTCAAAACCTTAGGGGGGATTTTGCACCCATCCATGTGTTACATCCTCAGTTGTTAGGTTGGACCATAAAGATGTCTCCTTTCAAGTTAAACTAAAACCTGTGACCCCATCTAACTCTTGGACATTTAGTTATTCCAAAACAAACCTTCTACTACTGAGTGATGTCCTGCCAAAATTTCAAGCACCCCCCTCCCCCACAAACTGCTACTTATGCAGAGTTGTTCATAGAAACCCTATAAATCAAGTAAACAGCTGCACTGTGACAGCTGTACCCTTCTGGGACTTATTCAAAAGACAGGTCACCCTGGTGGAATCCGAATATCAGCAAGTTGTATAATAAAAGGAAGGAAACCATAGCCAAAAGTAGGACATGCAGTGCCCAGCAAGCAAGAAATTCTTCTTCAAACTAAATAAGCAACTCAGGAGTTTTATCAATTCCAGCAGAGCCAAATTTGAGGCAAAGATAGCCTTACAGATACAGAAAAACTGCAAGGCCTTCTTTAGCTATGCCTGTAATCTCAACGGCAATACACAAACAGCATGCTAAACTAACTGTATATGGAGCCACCTGTGTGGAGCCAGAGGATAGAACACACTTACTGGCTGATATATTAAGCTCCATTTTCATCCCACATTCCCCTCTTGACACATCTTAAGAGATTTCCTTAATTATAACTTTCCTGGCAATCACTAATGAACAGGTCCTCAGTACACTATCTAAAGCAAAAATATTGCATCTATGGCCCCTAATATTATTCCAGAATGCTTTCTGAACAGCAAGAAACCTGACCTATTGAGCCTTCTAAAATCACTATTCAACATCTGCCTCCTAACTGGATTTGCGTCTTGTGAATGGAGGACTGCAGTAGTTATCCCTCTGCACAAGGCCAGGTCATCTACTGACCTGGATAACTACAGACCTATAAGAGTTTCCCCAGTCTCATATGTAATGTCATGGGAAGAATTATCATGGATATTATAAGTGAAAACATAGAAAACCTTCAGCCACTGGATCCAACACAGTCTGGTTTCATCAAAGGCAGATCATGCCTACTCAAACTGGTGAACTTTTTTGAGAAAGTCAGCAAAGCTATGGGCATGGCAAAATAGTACAAACTGCCTATTTTGGCTTGACCAAAACATTCAGCACTATTCCCCATTTAGACATTGTTGACAAACTCACAAATCTAGAAGAAAATCCCTATGTCACCCATTGAATAGCCAAATGGCTCACAGATAGGTCAAAGGAAGTCAGGATAGGGGTCCAAACCTCCACAAAAGGGTCAGTCTGTCAGTATGTTGTGGCCGCTCCCTTCTGGCATGTACTTTTTGAAAATCAAGGCTAATGTCAAAAACCTATGTTTGACCAAGTTTGTGTATGATTGCAAGCTTGGTGCACTCATAGAATCTCCCAAGGATACTAATATCTTTCAAGAGGGCTTGTTGCAAACTAATAATATGTGCCAGAGCCATGGTCTAAAGTTGAAAGCCAAAAAATGTAAAATAGCATTTTTTTGCAAAGAGAAGACCTAGTGGTATATGTTGGACAGTAATTTTGCCTTTAACCCTGGTGTGTCTACTGTAATAAAGTAGTTATTTTATATTGCACAATTTACGAACAAGAGTATGGAGTCCAAGCCCAGTGATGTATTTGTCCCACTGTGTTCAGCCTTCATTAGGCCAATCAGTTTGTACAATGCTCCTTTTGACATATACCTGAACAGGCATATGCAACAAGTGCAATGCCCACAGAGGCTTCTCACAAAAAGAATAGAAGGTCTAAACCACATGGAATGCACAGATTACTTCAGAGCCTAATATTTATGCCCAGGTTCCTGTAGACTACTGAGAGATGATCTACACCTGGCTTACAAGGCATTATCCAATACAATACTGAGAGACTTGCTGCTTATCTGCAAACCTAACAACATTAGAAATACCTGATCAAAGTACCTAAACCTCATTTCCAACAAAATAAAACATGTTGCAAGGGAACATATGTGTCTCAGAGACTACCCACACCGGGAACAGGCTTCCTATCCATGTGAAGCAGAATTTGTTCCTGACCCTATTTAACTCATTCCCTCCAATGGAGCTGTGTAACTTCCAAAGGGTGGAGCTTATCCTTTTAGATAAAATCAAATTAAATCTTTATATTTCAAACAAATGTGCATATCTCTTTAACCTTAGGGGTTACTAAGGAAGTGTAAATCGCTAACTCTCCAGCACAAACTATTTTTATAATGATAATATTCTATACATTCTTGGTCTTAAACCAGATTTTACAAGTTACAGTAAACACAGAAACTATTAAGTTAGTAATATATTGTAAATATGGTATTACACAATTACTCAAGTTATACACATACTTTTATTCATCCAGCTGAGAGCTATCATAAAAGGCTAAATTTTGTCAAGATATTTAGAAAACACACTAAATGTATGATAATATAAATAATAAATATTACACAAACAACAATTAGTATGTCTTTACCTATACTAGACATAGCTCTTGGCCTCTTAGTGCAAGAAATCTGGACAAAGCCTAAAATTTTGGGGGGACAAATGCTCAAAAATAGGAACAGATTTTAAATATTGCTCTTATAAACATAGAAAGTTGCTAGAATGTCCAGTTTTGTATTAGCATGCATTTTCTGAATGATATGAAGTCTGTAACTCAAATGTATTTTATTATTTAATGACTTCAGTTCTCAGTGATTTGTCAGGAAACCAGAAATTTTATGAGAGACAGACCAAAACTATGAGGCAAAAATCTGGACATTCTGCAAAAATCTGTACAGTTGGCAGGTATGATACTAGACAGAGGTCAAATATCAACACAGATGTGTTTGCCATAGTGTAAGTTTTAAGATGAAATATTTTAATACTATGTATATACATACAGATATTTCAAGCACGGGCATTAATGCCTTTCTAGTTTGCCATTATACCAAAACACTTATTCCCATAGTAAGTATCCATCCTGTTCTTAAAAATATCTAAACTAGTACTTGCTTTAATGTAATTTGGTAGTCTGTTCCATGCATCAGCTATTCTGTCAGAGAACCAATTAGTACCCTTCTTATTCCTATATAATCTTTTTTTTAAATTTCTCCAAATCTTTTGGGTTTCTAATACCATGATGGGAATGGACCCCATTCCTAAGTCAAAGTAAGGTTAAAGTTCATGAAATTAGTATTGTTTCACTCTTTGATGTCAGCCAAAAGTGCTCTTCGTAACACTCGCAATGTGCCCAGTAATGACTCCTGCAATTCATACGGAGTTACATGTATTGGTAGCATATCTAAATATGATTGTAGACTTATTTTTATAAGACCCGTTGCTCCTACTACTATTGGGACTATTTGGGTAACTTTCTTCAACATTGCTCTCATGGCTTTGTGTTTCTCTGTACATAGGACAGTGCAGTCACTGGGTGTGGTGATTTCACTGATCAATGTCTCCTTTTCTTGGATCACTATATCCGGTTTTCTAGCATCTATCTTTTGAACTGTTGGGAATGGATGATCCCATGTGATGTAGACTTCACCATTTTCTGTGATGCTTTGTGGCTTATGTTTCCAGTGTTTTTCAGGCACTTCAATACCATAATGTTTGCATAATCCCTTCTGCCATTACTATAGCACACCCAGCAGCGAGGTATGCAACTCTTTCCAATTCTGTTTTACAAAACCTACATTTGTCAGTTTCTCCCACATGTTCAATGGACTTTGTAAACCAACCTGTATGTAGCTCACTATCTTATGCCACCAATATTAACCTTTCATCTCTTGGTTTGAATTCGCCTCTCCTTAACCATTCCTGCATTCATTCCTGATCAACATGTGGTTCTCCCAGTAGTTTTCTATACTTGCAACAATATTTATACATTTTCCACATTTCTTGCCTTCTCATCTGGTCCTTCACCTTATATTCCTTCTTTTGTTTTTTGGCACATTGGGTTGCTGCCTGTTTTTTATCCAGTTGTGGTTTGATTTCCATTCCTGCTTGACGCCAATATGCTTCTGCTAGCCTAAGCAGGGAACTCATCTTAGATTTATTCTCCTAATATTTCAAAACATTTACTACATTTGGGTCTTGTGAGGTCAGCAGATATGTGTGGAGTCCCACGATTGCAGATCTGTACATGTAATCAATTTCCAGGAGGCGCATCCCTCCTTTAGAAGGGAGAATAAATAATCTTGGTATGCACTGATTTTTAAAATCATTTGGTGAGCATGAAGCATCCTTCTTGTTTTCTTACCTAATCTATCCAACACCTTTTGGGGCCAGTCAATCGCACCAAAACTGTAAGTTTGGACAAGAAGTGTAAATTGGTTTATAGCTTGGATTTTGTTCCGAGATGTCAGCGGTATTTTCAGTATTAATTTACATCTTCTAAAGTACTCCTTACAAAGTTTTATTCACATTTGTTTATGTTTTATTGTTGATCATTCATCAATTCCCAAATATTTATACACTCCCTCTTGCTCAAATTCTTTTACATCACATTCTTGTCCCAGACTGATGTTTTCTTGGTGCTGCAGTTTTCCTGCTTTAAAGGTTGCTTTTGCACATTTATCAAGACCAAATGACATTCTTATATCATCTGAAAAAGTTTTGACAACTTGCAGTTGTACTTTCAGTTCCTCATCTGATGAGCTATATAGTTTCAAATCATCGACAAAGAGAATGTGAAAAGTCTTTACGCTTTATAGTTTTTTAGGAGCCAAATTATAGCCTTGGCCTAAGCTGTTAAGAAGACAGCTTAGTGGGTTAAGGGCAAGGTAGAATAGCAGCAGTGACAGAGAGTCACCGTGGAATATCCCCCTTTGAATTTTTATCCCTGGAATATTTATCATGGCTTAATTGCAAAGTGGTCTGCCACTCTTTCATGGCCACTGTAATGTAGTTGATCAGTGTACGATGTGTCCTATACATTTTTAAGCACTCTTTTATCCATGAATGTAGGATACTATCAAATGCTTTTTTTGTAGTCAGTCCATGCCATATGTAAATTCTTGCCCCTTTTTCAGTTCTCCACTGTGACTTTATTTAACAGCAAATTATCCTTCGTTCCATATGACTTTCTTTTATTGCCCCTTTGTTCTATTGCCATAATTAAGTTTTCCTCTAAATGACTATAGACTCTGTTGGCATCAGTTCCAGTGTATAGTTTATACGTCATCGGAAGGCAAGTTATTGATCTATAATTATTAGGGTAGCTTGCAGGTTTGCTTTTAAGTAGAAGCATTGTTTTTCCTGTTGTTAGCCAAGCTGGTGTCTGTTCAGGGTGTGCATATAAATACTTCTTACTCATGGCTAAATCTTTGTGCAAAGATGTTAATACTTTTGACCAGAAATTAGGTACTGCATCTGGGGCTGGGGTTTTTCAATTTCAGGCTTTTCTTATCTTTGCTTCAATCTCCCTGTCTGTTACTTTAACCCATTTCATATCCTGTACCTTCTTATTCTTTCTTCTACTTATTCTATCCATTTACCATCTTTGTTATGTTCCATAGGATCTTCATAGGTACTTCACCAAAATTTATCTATTTCTTCTTTTTATTGGTGGCCTTTCAATCCCTTTTACCTTGTTTTCCAATTCTCTATTAAATCTTTTTGGGTCATCCATAAATTGTTTATTTTGTACTTTTCCTTTATATTTATCTGCGTGTCTTCTAAATTTTTCTGGCTGTGCTGAGAGTTTTGCTTTGTTATTTGCGGTAATGCATGATATATCCTGATCTGTTCTAATGCTCTGCAATTGCTTTTATCACATCTAACTTTCTAAGTATTTTTGTTGATCTGTTCCCTCTTTTATACTCTTTTAACAGTGATACTATTTGTCTTAGTTGCTTTATAGTTTTCTCTATTCAATCCTTCCATGATGGTATTCGATTTCTCCCCTTTCTCTCCCTCACTAACCAATGTTCTTGTGGAAGAATTTTATCAGTTATTAATTTAGCCGCACAGTAATATATCCTGCTTACTTCTCTTATATTGCATGGATCTCTGTGGACAGTTCTAATTATTGTGTTTATTTGTTTTATCAAACTTCTGACTTTTTGAGTTTTATTGACCTTCTGCAGTCTATTTCTTTCATTGATGTTAATATGTCTGTCTTTCTCTATTAAGTCAAGCAACTCTTCTCTTAGTTCATTTTCTTCTAAACTGGGGGCACATTTTTAGTTTTCCATTTCCTGCGGGCATTCTATACAAAGTTCTAATGCATGTTCCTGTGGCAGATTTTCTTCAGTTTCATCCTATGGCATACGTTGCTTTGTCATATGAGAACTCATTGGCCTATCACTCCTCAAGATTAACTATGTCAGAGTTTCCACAGTTTCCTGTTTCCTCTCTTGCCGTCCAGCTTCAAGTGAAGGTTTATACTTATTACCTGTTGAAGGCTCCAAAATATCTTCATATGGCACCTGACCAGTTGCTTCCCATTCCACTGTTTTCCCCTTAATTTGGAGTTCCATTGCTCTATCCATTTGTGGTGCTTTCTGAATTAGATTTAATACACTGAATCCTTCACTTTGGCGGTACTCCATAACCTCATTTTCTATTTCTTAAACTCCTCCATTACTGATCTCCTTTTCTACTTTCCTCTTTGTCTTCTAATTTTTTGTATTGTAAAGTTTTCCATGTCCGGATTCCTTTACCTGTATTCCTCTTCAAATATCTTCAGTGCTGCTCTTTTTGTATTGATTAGTTTTGCTTTCTCCTATGCATAGATATTACACCATATCAACTCTCTTTTTGTTTCCCACATCCATATTTCTTCTTCATATGTCTCCTGATCTTCCTATTTCTCCTTACTTTGGGGACTCATTCCATCATGCTGTGATGTAAACTGTGTTAGACCTTCTACATCAAATCCTGCACTTTGCAGACACTCCATAACTTCAACTTCTATTTTGTTTTTACTTCTACTTTACTTCTACATAGGTTCTCTACATAATCTTCTACATAGGTTGTTTGATGATTCTCTAGTACTTTTTGTTATCCCCAAACATTTCCAGAGGTATTTGTCTATAAATCCCCTATATTCCTGAATAAGATCTCCTCTTAGATATCTGTATGCCACACTGTACACGTTCAGATATTTTAGTCTTTCATAATAACTTAAATTTTCAAATCCACGAATGCTCTTGGTATATTTCCGCTGTACTCTTTCCAGTTTACTCATGCTTCTTTTCTTATAGGATTTCCATATTGTTATTCCATACTCAAGTTTGGGTCTAATGTAATTAACAAACAATGACTTCATTATTTTTGATTTCCTAGACTTTATGCATCTTTTTATACAACCTATAGTTCTAGAACTATCATTAACCAGTTGGTTGATATGATTAGAAAAACTCATAGCTGAATCTACCTATATACCAAGGTCCTTAAACAAGTCTACAGTTTCAATCACTGTGTGCTGTATTAAATATTCACCTTTCAATTTGTGTCTCCCAAATCTCATGTGCTTAGTTTTTGATCCATTTATCAGTATATTATTCTCCTGTGCCTAGATGGTCAATTTAGTCAAGTTATTTTGCAGACGTGCCTTATTAGTAACACGTGTAATCAGTTTACCCAATTTCAAGTCATCTGCATATAAACTGTAGAGCACCGTAGATGAAAAGGTTAGGTCTGAAAGATACAATCTAAACATGTAAGGGCCTAGGATATAGCCCTGTGGGACACCCAGACTGTAACCAAGGATTTCACTTATCCAGTTGCTGTATGATACTTGCCATGTCCTATTTGTAAGCCATGCAGCTATCCATCTTACCAAGATTACGTCAGTACCTTCTTCTTCTTCTTCTTTCGGCTGCTCCCATTAGGGGTCGCCACAGCAGATCAATTGTTTCCAATTCTTCCTGTCCTCTGCATCTTGCTCTGTCACACCAACCACCTGCATGTCCTCTCTCACCACATCCATAAACCTTATCTTAGGCCTTCCTCTTTTCCTGTTACTTGGCAGCTTCATCCTTAGCATCTTTTTCCCAATATACTCTGCATGCCTTCTCAGCACATGTCTAAACCAATGTAATCTTGCCTCTCTGGCTTTGTCTCCAAACCTTCCAACCTGGGCTGACCCTCTAATATACTTATTCCTGATCCTGTCCATCCTCGGCACACCCAGTGCAAATCTTAACATCTTCAACTCTGCCACGTCAAGCTCTGACTCCTGCCTTTTTGTCAATGCCACTGTCTCCAACCCATATAACATAGCTGGTCTCACTACCCTCTTGTAGACCTTCCTTTTCACTCTTACTGGTACTCGTCTGTCACAAATCACTCCTGACACTCTTCTCCACCCACTCCATCCTGCCTGTATTCTCTTCTTCACCTCTCTTCCACAATCACCATTACTATGAACTGTTGATCCCAAGTACTTAAACTCATTCAACTTCACCACCTCTACTCTCTGCATCATCACCATTCCTCTATCCTCCCTCTCATTCACACACATATATTCTGTCTTAGTCCTGCTGACCTTCATTCCTCTTCTCTCGAGAGCATATCTCCACCTCTCCAGGGTCTCCTCCACCTGTTCCCTACTCTCACTACAGATCAAAATGCCATCTGCAAACATCATAGTCCACAGGGACTCCTGTCTGATCTCGTCTGTCAACCTGTCCATCACCATTGCAAATAAGAAAGGGCTCAGAGCTGATCCTTGATGTAATCCCACCTCCACCTTAAATGCATCTGTCACTCCCACCGCAGACCTCACCACTGTCACACCACCCTCGTACATATCCTGTACCACTCTTACATACTTCTGTGACACTCACAACTTCCTCATACAATACCACAACACCTCTCTAGGCACCCTGTCATATTCTTTCTCTAAATCCACAAAGACACAATGCAACTCCTTCTGACCTTCACTGTACTTCTCCATCAACACTCTCAGAGCAAACATCGCATCTGTAGTGCTCTTTCCTGGCATGAAACCATACTACTGATCACTAATCATCACCTCCCTTCTTAACCTAGCTTCCACTACTCTTTCCCATAACTTCATGCTGTGACCGATCAGTTTAACCCCTCTGTAGTTACTACAGCTCTGCACATCACCCTTATTCTTAAAAATTCAAAGATTTCATTAAACAATCTAGTTAAAATCTCCACTGCCATTTCACCTAAACACCTCCATGCTTCCACAGGTATGTACCTAGTTGTACTAATTTATTGATCAATGTTTTATGTCTGACCTGTCAAATGCTCAAGTTAAATCTATATAAATTACATCACAACACAATTTTTCATTCATAACTTTTATTATATTGTTATACAGCATCATGTCACAGGTGGTAATAGATCTATTTTCAACATATGCATGCTAATATATGCTTTCAAGTCCCAGCCTATCCAGTTCTGACAATAACTTATCCAATATTACCGTCTCCATTATTTTTCCACAACATGAAAGTAGACTTAGGGTCTATATGACTCTGGGTTTGTCCTACTCCCCTTTCCTTTAAAGACAGGTTTAATAAGCGCATGTCTCCAATCTTGAGGAGTCTCCCCATATTTATATGACTTAGAGAATAATAGATATAATTGTACCATAAGTTCTTGCTGAAGTGTTGTCAGGTCATTGTTACTAATTCTGTCTCCTCCCTGTGCTTTGTTTGGATCCAGTTTGTGCAGTTCTTTTACATATAATCTAATGTGATTCCATTATCCAGGGTTACCTGGATGTCACTAGGACAATTTATTGCCCCTTTTGTGGAGCCAAATTGTTTTGCATAAGATTTTGTAAATATATCTAACATCTGTTTTGTCTGAAAATAAATTTTAGAATCTGCACACAGTTTATCAATTTGTGTGTCTTTACTCCTTCCACATCTTATGTATCTATAAAAAGTTTCCTATTATGCTTAATATCTTTATATACATTTTTGTATGTAGCATAATTTTTAAATTATTAATGCAAATATGAAAAAGCAATATTTGACACCAAGAGATGTCAGTAAGGTGTAACTGCAGAAATACATTCCGATATCACCTAGCTGTAATGAGTTAAATACAACCTGGACCAATGGATGGGGGAATCGGAAATTTACCCCTGGATTGGCACCTATGCCTCTAGTGAACAGAGGCTGCTTGTAAATGCTGTGCCACCTAAGACAAATAATCCCCCATGGGTCATCTATCCTGTCATTTACAAACAGGAAAATATGGCTAGGCTTAAAAAGGTCTCCTATGACCCTTTAAACTTTATGGGGGGACTACACTACAATGTAATCTTCTCAGCCACCAAACTAAGCATTATCTGAGATGTTTGGCCCAATATTTTGAAACAAATATCAAAATCTGCTGAAACTGATGGAACCTAGAAAAGTAAGACATACAGGAGACTAAGTAGGATGATTTATTTATTATTTTTCATTTATTTATTTGACATTTGTATACCAGAAAAGTCCAAGTGGGTCACAAAGTACCCATTTTCACTGGAAGCCTGGAGAGAAAAGCTCCAGATATCACTCTTTCTTAACAGGTGCAAAGACTCAACAGACATTGTAAGATAACATTCAGTCACAAATTACACAGATTGGATACAATATGCTATGAAAAACATGACATTCATGATATGGAAAGCTCCGGATAAATCACTGTTTTTTAACAGGTGCAAAGAATCAACAGACATTGTAGCATAATAGCATTCAATCACAAATTACCATTTTGGATACAATGTCTTAGCGGAAACATGACATTCATGATATGGGAAGATTAATAGCAGGATATAAAAAAGGGCAGAGAAATAACATATTTGAAGTTTGCCAACTGCTAGGATACCAGATCATGATTGAGTTGGTGAGAGAGAGTTTGCAAGTAAAGTGTGAAGAAGAAGGTAAGATGACCTAGTGGAAGTAAAGAAGCATATAGAGGAAAGGTGTAAGAATAACATATATAGGTAGGAAGGGAATGGAAAGAAGAGAGTTAGAGTGAGATTTAGGAGTGCTTCATCATGGACTATTACAGGGGTGATTCTACTTTTCTCTCAATCTCTCTCTCTCTGTCTTGGTAAGTAGCACATTGTCTCAAGTAAAGCTGCTATAGAGACCTTTCCTATATGAAAAGCTTACAGTCCACTAAACTGTGCAGAGGAGTGGCATAAAAAAGAAATGGGTCTATATCACATCGTTAAACTTGTATAAGTTCAAATGATGTAATATCGAACCCAAAAGTCCTAAAAGCAGAAATAGCGAAGCCACGGCACAATCAGTGGACCATTTTCGGGGCTTTGCTATTTCCTCCACTGTGGTGCGATTTCGGAGTTCATATATTTAAGTAGGGGGGTGTGGGGGGGCGACGCCTCCTACTTTAGTTTTAGTTTAAGGTTTATGTTTTTTTTCTTTTGTTAGGAAACAGCATTTTTTCTCTGGGAAAAAAAAAGTGCTGTTCTGTGTGTTCATTATTGTGTGGTTTCGGATATATGGGTTTGATATTACATCGTTCAAACTTATACAAGTTCGACGATGTGATATAGACCCAAAAGAAATATGTATGGAAAGCTGTGTTTCATTAACTACCCCATATGCCTTACAGTATTTATCAAGATAATGTATACTTGATCTCATTTCCTTTTTAACATGATTTAAGTAATGTGGCATACATTCATTTTGTGTTTTTTCCATTCAAAATATCTCCTTATGTGAGGACTGTTACGTTAATAATGAGGTCAAAGGAATGTTCTACATTGCCTGCGAGATACTGTAGCTTTCAGTATACTTGATGCATTTGGCAGCATACATTATAAGCTTCTTAAACACATAGCATAATACTTAAAAGCTGCAGTGTACAATCCAGATTCATAAGAGACACACAGATCTTTAATTTAGTTGACAAAATTCTTGCAGCCTTCAAATATGACTTATTCAGAAGTGTTGTCTAAGGGTTTGCTTACGCAAGTCTGAGGTCTGATGCTGACCATTAAATGACAGTACATATGTCATTCTTTAATATGTCTTTGGGGATGTTTTACTTCCCACCAAGGTAGCACCACAAAAGAACTTGCGTGACTTTGCTGAGCCGTCTTGTTAGGTGACTACAAAATCTGATTTTGATACGTTTCAGCATTAAACTCTTTAATTGTTCAAAGGCAGCTTTAATTAAAATTTAGGTATATAATAAAAAAAACATGTCATCATGCATTTTCCATGTAGTCCTCCTACAACCCTGTAGATTTAAATCAATTTATTTAATCAGCAAAATGAGTCTGTTATATTCAGAAATAGGACAGAATCCCAAAGTGTGACTAGGAAATGCAGTGCAAGCAATAACTTTTATTGCTGTCAGGCCATATCAGCATGGTACTGGAAAAGTAAATAACCCTTTGCCTGTTAGCACTGAAAATGTTTGAATTTTACACACTTCTGATCTTTATTTGTATCATGCTCTGCTTTAATTATACTGATTTTCCTGTCAACTTTATGTGATGGGCGTTAGCAATATATACTAATTTACACTTACCAGAAAATGAACTACATCTTTTATCCAGAGACAGATAAATAGCTGATGCACACTGCTGCATATTCATTTGTAAACTGATTAAACTGATTAAATAAATGCTTTAATGAGAAGAATGAAAAAGGTTAACAAAATCATTCCTGTTGTAAGGGCTTTACTATACTGCTGCATCACTACTTAGATGTCGCCCATTGAGCATATGTGTAAACTAGCATTGGTTTAATTATTAAACTGACCCAGTTTCTCTTAAACTGAATGATATGATCTTTCAGGGGTATTGTTATTGAATGTTTAGTGAGTTTTCCCCTTGTTGGTGGTGCTGGCTTTTCATTTAGTACCCTCTCTATTACATAGTTCAATATTTGGTACACATGATCCTCCCTAATCCATGTATCTGTGTGTTCCTTAGCTAGCTAGTTAGTCGGTTAATTAGTTACTAGTTGGTTTGTTACTTACTTATTTATTTACTCACTTGTTTTTGTTAAAAGGGTTAAGCTTATTTTCAGTGGAGCCATTGGTGGCATTCATATATACTGACTAGGGTAAATTTGGGCAAGACACCAGGGAAATTCCCAAACTTTTTTCTGGATTCTGATTAGTGGAAAATTGATCAGTAAAGTTCCCCTACTCTTTTCTGGATTCTGACAGTGGAAATGTGGCCAGTACACCAGAAAAAAATTCCCCTACTCTTTTATGGATTTTGACTAGTGAAAATTTGGCCAGGACACCATGGAAACTCCCGTACTCTTTTTGCTAGATAGCACTGACTGGATTTCTCTCATTAGTAGATATATGTGGTGAGTGACAGAGGCAGTATAGACCTTGGAGAGGAGGAGGAGTTGATGCCAAAACAATTGAATTAAATTATGGTAAATGGGTAAAAGAAATCTCTTTTGAATTTGTTAATATCCTGGCATTGCAAGTTGGTAAACTAAAGGATTCACAATTGCTCCACCTTTTGGAGATGAAGAACCATTCAAATGATGTTCCTGCTTCAGGGAGTGATGCTGTGCAATGAACATTCCCTACTGAATCTGTTTTGATAGATTCTGGTGACGGTAGCAGACTACAGTGTAAGACTGAGCAAAATAATGCTGAAAAGGAACTTGGAGTCCAGGCACTGCAAAAACAATGTAAAAAAGTGAAAAGAAACCTACGGGCTAAGGAGACTTGACACCACAAAGCTGGTAAAAAAGTGACCAACAGTTCTGGTGAGAGCCAAAATGGACATAAAAATGAACAGGTATGATGTATGGAGCAGTGTAATTTAGCCTTTGGGCTTTGCTGCTGCTGTAATATGTTTTGATTATTTAAATAGTAAATGAGCAGTTTCTTGATGTAACATTTAAGACTTTCAGTTTGGCAAACTATTTTGTAAATGCATTTAATAGACAAAATAAGACAACTTTTTGGAACTTACAATTTTTAATGACATTACTTTAATGCCTAAAAGGAGGCCTGTAATGCAGTTTAGGACTAACAGGCCAATGGCCTCAAGAATTATCAAGTGTTTATTTGTTCATGAGGGGAATAAAACTCATTGACTAATGGTATGTATGAACAAGAGCATTTAAGACATGGGTTGCTTTGGATGTGAAAGAAGGAAATTTGAGTCATTTATCAAATATAGTGATTATTAATGGCCAGAGGGTTAAGTGAAAGTTTTGGAATAAACAAAATTTTTTGTTTGCATGTTTGCAAAAGTGTGTCTGTGTTTTCTGGGGGAATTTTCTCATTTAAATGAAAACAGTCCACAATGGACCTATTGCTGGAAGAAAGGACACATACGGGGATGATGGTCACTTAAGGCTGGATTGTCAGAATGTTTGAAAAAAGTGATGAAAATGCAGTGTAAGAATGTGAAGAGGATGATACTGGTATGATGGGAGAAGATGAATCTCTTGTGCACGAACAAACTGCTAAATTCATTTAATAGCAATAAAGAATGAGATGACACCAGTTTAGATGAGATGCTCTTTTTAGGTAAAACAGTTATAAAATGTGCCATTAAAAATGCGTTTTTACTGGGGAATCTACATTAGATTGGTGTGTGTATGTGTGTGGGGGGGGTTGATCTGAAGACAGTGAGAGGGATTTCATCAGCAGATGATTGTAGAGAAATCCAATGGAGTTGCAGCATGAATGTTAAAAATGCTGCAAGGCAGGATGACTGCAGTATGGAACGGAAAGTATGTTGTTAGACTTCATTTGAATCTCAAAGAACAATCTTCCTATAATGGCTTCCCAAAGTTTTCATGGTCTAATTATTGTTTTCTGTCTTGTAGTGACTGGGTACCTTAGAATGAGTAAGTTATACTTTACCTTATGTTAAGTGCAAATGAGTAACAATTTGTTGTGCAGTTTACATCTAAACTTTGATAAGTTAACAGTATACAGCACAGTTCAGCTGGAAGCAAATTGTATGTAGACAACTTAAATAAAACTGAATGTTAGAATTTGTTTTTGATTATGTATGATATGGAAATGAATAGTATTTGTGTTTATATAGTACTTAAAAGTTTTGGGTCTTTCTACTTGGGAGCAGTGTTCAGTGTGGGAGTGTTATATACAAGTTTTTCTTTCCTGATTGCTAAATAGTGTTGCCAGTTATCAGAGACCTAAATCATATGACCTGGGTGATGAAGTGCATTGATTTAGCCTGAAAAAAGTGAAAATTTTCATATAGTGTGGAAGCAGAACTATTGTTAGGGATTTCCTCATATGCCATTACAGACAGGAAACCCTATTACTGAGCAAGCAGGAAGAAGTGGTTACTTTCAGGTCAGAAAGCGTAAAAGAAGAAACATGCAGTCAAAGGTCAAGCTAAACAAAATAATTTGAAAAAAGAGGGTAGTAAAATAAGAGGTTGAGTGATTGGTGCATAGTGTTCTAAGAAGATAATAGATAACTTGTGATGCGTTAACAAGCATTACTTCACCACCTGGTGGATAATAACTGAAACACAATGTGGATGGGTTAAAGTGCACAAAGTATAATAGGCATTCCTTCAAACAATGTAACCAAAGAAAAGTAACAAGACTGAAGGTCAGATTCCAGTGTAGTAGAGGGAGATGAAGCCCCGACTACATTGCAGGCAACCAAAGTTCGACTAGAGGCTTTGGTTCTTATAGGAATTGGCCGAGGAGGATAAGAGTGAGCTGTCACTCTGGATATGCCTATCCTTGGGGAGAGAGAAGAGGGTCTGCCTCAACACTTGGGTGACACCTAGTAGAAGCATTAGATGTTCACTCAGTAGAGTTCCAAGATGATTAGGTTTCCTCTATCATATGGCATTAACACTTAGTAAAGCTGAGGGGATCTAGTATGTGGAGGGATGATTCCCTTTGTGAGATAGCAATTTTGGGTTCAAAGGAGTCACAAAGGGAGGTGCTGCCAGTGAGAGAGAGAGAATGCCTCCAGACAGGACCAGGAAGGTGTTCCACTCTACCAAGTGAGTCGTGCAAGAGAACATCAACCTGATTGGGATAACCGGGCTGGAATGAATGAAGTGTAGGGCTCTTGCACAGCCCAGGAATACCCACCTACTGCTCCATCAGAATGAATGGGACGATTGGGAAAAGGTAGAGGAGCCATCGGGCAAGGTTCTGGTAGGATTGAAAAAAAAAAAAAAACAAGGCAAAAACTGGTGGATAGATGGAAATGACTTTATAAGGGTGGTAGCAGGTTGGTTATAGAAAGAGTGGAGAAATAGGCTGGTTAGTGGATTGGGAGTAATATCAGGGAACAGATTAGTCGGTGGTCAGTGAATCAAGAGGAGGATTTAGGCATTGGAGTTTATTCACAAACAGTCACTTTGTTCAGATCACCATAGCTATAATCACAGTTGTTTGAGCATTATTGTACAAGTTGGCATTTACTCAAGTTTTTTTTGTCAGTTCTCAGCAGAGTGAGATAGTAAAGTACTTGCATGATAGCAAATTGTAGATGGTCCAAGGATGAAGCACTTTGTACAAAGACCAAGACAGGTATTACACTGCTTACAGTGGTGTCCAGAGTAACCTCAGAGTGAGAATAATAAAGTGAGGGGCTAAGTGTCCCTCATATGGGGGTGTAGGGCACTTTTCTTCTCCAGAAAGCACATTATATCAGTGTCACACTAGCCTATTACATGATGAGCTTCATTGCTTGTGTTACAGAAATGTGTGTACTGGAGCTGTCATTTAAAAGCAATTATGATTCAGCTACTGTGATGTAACCTTAAGTGAGTGGAACAGACATGGTGGATCTTGAGCCTATTAGGAATCCAAGGAATCTGAACTGAACAGGCGAGCCAAAGAAGACTTGAACCAGATGAAAGTAGCAACAGCTGTACAAACTGATGTTTCTAAATGTTGAATGGGGAGGTTCAGAAAACAAAACATGATAGGAGTACTGTAATTGAAAGGGTTTATGCTGCAAATTAATTGAGGAGTTGGAATAAGTGACATGTAACTGTATGGTTGGTCATAGGTTAGTGAAATGCATCTCATGGCTAAGGATGTAGTTAAGAATGAAGGGGATGAGGGTAAGCAAAGAAGTGAGGAAGTCCTGTAGTAAGTGCAGAGGATGAAAGATATGAGCTGTTAACAAGTTATTTCCTCTGCTACAGAGTTTGATTCCCTCAGACTTTATCTGCTTCTTGTATGCCCTTCATCAAGTCACTTAAGTAGACAGTGCTTTGGGTTAATTGGAAATTTATACTAGGCTTCTTAGCGTAATATATGTTTAGTAACTACCTATGAAACTATACAGCACTCTGGCTTATTTGCATTTAAGGTACCATGGGGAGGTACCCTATGCTTAATATGGTCTAAAGGTGAGGGGCTAGTGGACAAGAACAGTAAATGAGAGATATCTGATGCACTGATATGGAAAGACAGTGAAACCATCCTTATATATGCTGGGGGTGGCGGGGGGAGCAGCACCTCAAGGTGTAGTAGGTTAAGAACAGGGTTCCTTCCTGGGACCACTCCTGTTTGGTATCTACTTCTCTGAAGTGCAGGCTAACACAGAAGGCCTCTGGCTAACGAAGTTCGCAGATGACTGCAAACTAGGAGCCATAATCAAGTCCCCAAATGATGTGAACATCCTACAGAAGGGCCTCTCTGAGACAGATGCCTGGTGTCAGAGCCATGGCCTCAAGCTCAATGCCAAAAAGTGCAGTGTCATCCCCTTTGGTAAAAACTCTGTACCCATGAACTACCACATAGGCAGCAATCTACTTAACATCGAATGCATGATAAGAGACCTTGGGACCCAGGTGGACAGTAGTCTCTCCTTTGATAGTCACATCGCCACAGTAGTCAGGAAGTCCTTCTCCGTGGCACACCTCATCATAAAAGGGTTCTCGTCCAGGAAAAAAGAGGTCATCGTTACCCTCTACTCATCACTCATTAGACCCATTATAGAGTACAACGCCCCTTTTGGAATGTACCTCACAAGACATCTGCAGCAGCTGGAAAGGCCAAAGAAGTACCTCACAAAGAGGATTACTGGACTCAAACAAATGCCTTACACTGACCGCCTCAAAAAACTCCAGCTTTACTCCGTAGCATATCGCCTATTCAGAGGTGATCTCTGCCTAACATATAAAGCTATGTCAAACCCAGAGCTGTTGGACATACTACACCTAAAGAAATCCCAATCCCTCCGAGCTACATGCTCTAGGGACCTAAACCTTGTCACCACAATAAACAGGACATGCTGGAGGGATAGATTCCTATCCCAGAGACTTCCCATACTCTGGAACAGGCTACCCATCTATGTCAAGCAATGTTCTTCATTAGCACTCTTCAAGAAAAATCTTGATGAGTAGATGGGAAATAGGAAATACACCCCGGGGATCACTTCTGTGTCTCTGCTCGTCAGTGGCACAGGAAAATAACTTTCTTGGGTGGCGTAAGCCAGGGAAACTTGTTGGCTAGGCTTGCATAGGCCTTTGGGCCGATAGCCTAGTACCTACCTATGAACCTATGAACCTATAAGAAGATACTCCTGTAAGATAAGACGGGGCATCATGATGTAATGTGGTGATTGGAAGATATATGATAAGAGAAAAGTAAGAGGGGAGAGGGGACATGGGAGATGGAGAATAGACAGAACTTTTAATTTAACTGAGCTGAAATTATGGATAAGATAGGACAGAGGTGGGAGTATATATGGAACAGAGGAGGGCAGTACAGGAGTCAATAAATTAATAGAAGGGTTTTAGGAGGTTGGAAAGTAGGAATGTTGGAGCTGTGTAGGAAAGGTTGAAGCACATACAATATGGAGGGAGTGAATGGGTAGTAGGAAGAGTAGGGTCAAAATTTATGAAAGGAAAACACTTGGAGGGAATAACATGTGTTGGGAGGTTAGAGAAGAAGAAAAGGATGAAAGGCATGAAGTGGAATGGTCTTAGGTTGGATAAGATTAAGGTGGATATGCTGTGGGGAATGGTTAATCTTTGGGAATTCTACTCTCTCGTACTGACACCTGATTCTTCTTCCTAGCTGTCTCCCAGTCAACTAACAGCCTTTTAAGTCTGCTTGCTAGTGTTGGGGGAGTATTAGTGAATCTGAAATATTTACCCAAGGCATCTGAGGGTGATAAAAATGTGTCAGATTGGGAGGTGTGCAGCTCATTATAGGTGGTAGAGAGGGGAGATTGCTACTGAGATGAAGCAAATCGAAGGATAAAGGGCGCAAGTGGAAAGCTCTTTTATGGGCTACATTCTTTCTGATGTTGGGATGCTATTCAAAGACTCCCATCCTTCTTGTACCTTTCCAACTGGCCATCAGGTGCTTAACGTTTCTCCATTTTTTCCTATATTTACTGTCCCTGGTACTAAATGCCAGGCCTGAGTCTGCCATGACCATCAGCAGGTTTGGAAGGGGAAGCAGAAACCCAGCAGAGTCTCATATCCTGCCGTAGTACACAACTGTTGACTGGGTTAGTCCGACTGAACCAAAGCCATTTTTCATCGGAAGCCTG